>NC_048593.1:15614900-15914900 GCF_013265735.2 Oncorhynchus mykiss
TCTCTCTCTCTCTCTCTCTCTCTCTCTCTCTCTCTCTCTCTCTCTCTCCCTATGTCTGTCTGTCTGTCTGTCTGTCTGTCTGTCTGTCTGTCTGTCTGTCTGTCTGTCTGTCTGTCTGTCTGTCTGTCTGTCTCTCTCTCGCTCTCTATGTATGTCTGTCTCTCTCTCTCTCTCTCTCTATGTATGTCTCTCTCTCTCTCTCTCTCTCTCTATGTCTGTCTCTCTCTCTCTCTCTCCTCTCTCACCTCTCTCTCTCTTACTATGTATGTCTGTCTCTCTCTCTCTCTCCTCTCTCTCTCCTCTCTCGCTCTCTCGCTCTCCCTCTCTCTCTCTCTCTCTCTCTCTCTCTATGTATGTCTCTCTGTCTCTCTCTCTCTCGCTCTCTCGCTCTCCCTCTCTCTCTCTCTATATGTATGTCTCTCTCTCTCTCTCTCTCTCTCTCTATGTATGTCTGTCTCTCTCTCTCTCTCTCTCTCGCGCTCTCTCTCTCTCGCACTCTCTCTCTCTCTCGCACTCTCTCTTTCTCTGTATGTCTGTCTCTCTCTCTCTCTCCCTTCACTTTTCTCTCACTTCTCTCTTTTTCACAGTCCTCCGGGGTGTCAGTCTCCTGATCCACTCTATCCTGATTCATTTCTGACTCCTTTCCCCAGAAGTCTTACAGGCAATTCTGCCCAATGTTCTCTCGCTCGCGGGAGCAGTGGCGTACAAACATTCATTTGTCATTTCGGGAATATTTATTTTCTGTCCCTCACTTAGCCTGAGGGCAATGGTATGCACCCAATACCCCACAACTAGAAACTAATACAAAAACAATTCTGCCTAGCCCACCGAAGTGGGAGTAGGGAGCCGCCTGGAACCACAGTATAAAGCATAGGTTCCTTGAAACAATCACATTGAAACAGAGACCCGGGCAACTTCAATAGTTGAGACTGAAGCACAGACCAGCGAGAATGGCCAGGCAACATATGAGTTTTCCTTCTGACATCGAAGCGATTCTCGTTGATAAGCCCTCAAACAGAAGAGATTGAATGTTTCACAGACGACAACAAACTGCCTACCATGCAGGGAAATTCATAGCACAACGACTGGCACGAAGTGAGAGAGATTGTGGTGTGTCTTTGTATTGTAGAGGAGAAGTGTGCAATAAAATGTGTTTCTCTCTTTAACGAGGCATTCCAAACCTTTCACAACGCTGTGTCCTTGTGGAGTATTGTTAAATTACCGCTGATAGCTTTTATGGGCCTTAATTGCATCCGTTTGGAGAAAACAAAGAGGGTGTGGTTGTGTGTGTGTTTGTGTATGTGTGTGTGTGTGTGTGTGTGTGTGTGTGTGTGTGTGTGTGTGTGTGTGTGTGTGTGGTAGCATGGCAGGAAGCAGATTACCAAATTGTGTAGTGGTAGGAAGCAGATTACAGAGTTGTGTAGTGGTGGATGTTGCTTTCTGCCCCGTGGTGAGCCAACAATGTGCAGGATTAATCAAGCCAACCGGCTATCCACTTAGGTTAATTAGGGTTAAGGGATAATAAGGACCCCATTAAAAAAGCAGGCATCCACAGAGGACCCTTAATCCACGCGCCGGTGTGTGTCTGCAAAACGTTTGTTTGTTTGCGGGTAAGTGTGCGTGTGTGTGTGTTTGTTTGTATTAATGCTGGTGCAGACAGATGATCAGTACCTGTTTGAAGCGTGACCTCGTTGTAGTGATTTGACCTTGTGAACATCACATGATGTTGCCTTGGTGCAATTTTAGAAACAGATTTCTTCAGTTTGTCCCCATAGGGGAAACCTTTTTGGTGCTGGGTAGATTTCTTAACGATCCCACGGTATATGGTTCTATGTAGAACCCTGGATGAAGGGTTCTACCAATACTAATTTTATCATATAAAGGTTCTTCCTAGAGCTGTCGAAAGGGTTATACCGAGAACCTTTTATCTTTGGAGGGTTCTTCCTAGAACCCTCTATGAACAGTTCCACCAGCCTTATTAGCCCTTATAATCAAATTATTTATGACAATACACCTACTCATTCAAGGGTTTTTTTTTGTTTTTTTTTTTACTATTTTCTACTTTGTATAATAATAGTGAAGATACCAAAACTATGAAATAACATGTATGAAACCATGTAATAACCAAAACAATATATTTTATATTTGAGATTCATTAAAGTAGCGACCCTTTGCCTGGATGACAGCTCTAGGCATTCTCTCAACCAGCTTCATGAAGTAGTCACCTGGAATGCATTTCAATTAACAGGTGTGTCTTGTTAAAAGTTCATTTGTGGATTTTTTTTCCTTCTTAATGCGTTTTAGCCAATCAGTTGTGTTGTGACAAGGTAGAGGTGGTACACAGAAGAATATCCCTATTTGGTAAAAGACCAAGTCCATATTATGGCAAGAACAGCTCAAATTAAGCAAAGAGAATCTACAGTCCATCATTACTTTAAAACATGAAGGTCAGTCAATGTGGAACATTTCAAGAACTTTGAAAGTTTCTTCAAGTGCAGTCGCAAAAACATCACGTGCTATGGTAAAACTGGCTCTCATGAGGACTGCCACAGGAATGGAAGACCCAGCGTTACCTCTGCTGCCGAGGATAAGTTCATTTGAGTTACCAGCCTCAGAAATTGCAGCCCAATAAATGCTTCACCGAGTTCAAGTAAAAGACACATCTCAACATCAAATGTTCAGAGGAATCTATGTGAATCAGGCATTCATGGTCTAATTGTTGCAAAGAAATCACTACTAAAGGACAAATAAGAAGAAGAGACTTGTTTGGGCCAAGAAATACAAGCAATGGACATTAGACCAGTGGAAATCTGTCCTTTGGTCTGATGAGTCCTTATTTGAGATTTTTGGTTCACACTACTGAGTCTTTGTGAGACGCAGAGTAGGTGAACGGATGATCTCCGCATGTGTGATTCCCACCGTGAAGCATGGAGGAGGAGGTGTGATGGTGTGGGGGTGCCTCGACGGTGACGCTGTGATTTATTTAGAATTTAAGGCAAACTTAACCGGCATGGCTAACACAGCATTCTACAGCAATACGCCATCCCATCTGGTTTGCGCTTAATGGGACTATAATTTGTTTTTCAGCAGGACAATGACCCAACACACCTCCAAGGGCTATTTGACCAAGAAGGAGAGTGATGGAGTGCTGTATCAGATGACCTGGCCTCCACAATCACCCGACCTCAACCCAATTGAGATGGTTTGGGATGAGTTGGCCTGCAGAGTGAAGGAAAAGCAGCCAACCAGGGCTCTGCATATGTGGGAACTCCTTCAAGACTGTTGGAAAAGCATTCCAGGAGAAACTGGTTTAGAGAATTGTCAGAGAATTGTCATCCAGGCAAAGGGTCGCTACTTTGAAGAATCTCAAATATAACATCTATTTTTTATTGGTTTTGACACTGGTTTGGTTATTATATGATTCCATGTGTTATTTCATAGTTTTGATGCCTTCACTATTATTCTACAATGTAGAAAATAGTCCAAATAAAGAATAACCCTTGAATGAGTACGCGTGTCCAAACTTTTGACTGGTACTGTATATTATAAGGCTTTTCTTTGGGGGCCTAGTTATACCCTAACACAGTGGTGTTAGGAATCTCCTGGTTTACAGGCCACATCAGGCCTGCAAGTCACATTTTGCTGGCTTGCATAGTGATGTTTAGTTCCTAATGGAATCCAAACATATTTAGGATATTCAACAAGTGGAATTGTTATTCACCTGCAATCGGCATTCAGAATGACTGGCAGGGTAGGAAAGACTGAATACTGAGACTATCCCAATCATCTGAACTGGAACAACCATCTCAGGGTGCAATAAATACGTTTTTTAACAAATTGGATTAGTTTAGAAAACTGTATGTCATTTATTTTCATGTAGCATACAATTGATCAATCAATTAATGTACATGCAAAAACACAGATATTACGGTAAAGCAAACAATTCTGAAATTATCCCTGCAATAGAGCATGCTGGGAAATGTTATATATGGTTCTCTTTAGAACCCCTCTTGCCTTCCAAAGAATCATTTTCTTCCAAAAACGGTGCTTAGCCTGTCTACGATACTGGTTCCCAATTGGGAATCAACCCTCCCACGTTCAGCTGAAACGGTGGCGCATGGAACGCAAAAATATTCTTAAAAATATTTAACCTCCACACATTAACAAGTCCAATAGCTCAAATGAAAGATAAACACCTTGTTCATCTAGCCAGCAAGTCAGATTTCTAAAATGTTTTACGGCGAAAACATAGCACATATATATGTAAAACCACCACCAGACACAGCTCATTTGAATAGCCAAAACATGCAATCAACAAACGCAGGATTAAAAAATAAATCGCTCACTAACCTTTTGAAAATCTTCATCAGATGACAGTAATATGACATGTTACACAGTACATATTTTTTTTTTTTCAATAATATGCCATTTATATCCATAAATGTCCATTTACAGTGAGTTCACGTTCAGAAATTACTCAAAAATGCCCGCAGGAAATCTATGTAGCGCGGCAAGGTAACGTAAATAGACATCATAAACTTTGACTAAATATACATGTTCTACATATAGTTAGAAAGATACACTGCTTCTTTATGCAACCGCTGTGTTAGATTTATTTTTAACGTTACAGAAATCGCACACTATTCCATATGCTGAGACAGCGCTCAGTTCCAAGCTACATTTCTACGTAATGTTGGAGTCAACAGAAACACAGATTTAAGCATAAATATTCCCTTACCTTCGATGGTCTTCGTTCAAAATGTTCTGGAAGGCTTCATACTTACCCAATACATCGTTTGGTTTCAAGTCTTGCGTCTTTGTATTAGCTACTGCTAATAACATCAGCTGAAATGCACCCAAAACGTCCTCTGGTCCGGAAAAGTTGCGCATCAAAACTTCAAAATTACATATTATATGTCGACTAAACAGGTCAAACTAAGTGCAGAAGCAAGCTTTATGATGTTTTAGACACGCAAAACAAACTTCAATTCAAACGGCCATCGTCTGCCCTTCTCCTGAGTGCTGGAACAAAGGAATGTCTGGGACCAATTCGCGCCCATACGCACAGCCTATTCTCTCGTGGCACGCACTAATTTCACTCCCATAGGGTCAATTCTCGCGGGATTTGAACGATTTGAAGCTCTACTGAAAGAGGACATCTAGCGGAAGAGATAGAAAGTGTCCCCAGAATCATAACTGGTTGGGAAGGGTGGGGGCCATGACGTCAAAGTTGCTCCAACTTTCATGGCCACAAAAACTAGTTTGGAAGAATGCCTGCCCTGTGAGTTCTACTATACTTACAGACATAATTCCAACGGTTTTAGAATCTTTAGAGTGTTTTCTATCCAATAATAATTTTTATTTGCATATATTAGCAATTTTTGACAGATTTTTTTTCCAGTTTACTAGGGGTACCCAATCTCTCCAAAGGGGGCGTATGTCTGCCATATCCTTAACAGGTTTTAACCTGTTAGATCTCTAGGGGCGCTATTTCATTTTTGGATAAAAAACGTTCCCGTTTTAAGCGCGATATTTTGTCACGAAAAGATGCTCGACTATGCATATTCTTGACAGTTTTGGAAAGAAAACACTCTGAAGTTTCAGAATCTGCAAAGATTTTGTCTGTAAGTGCCCCAGAACTCATTCTACAGGCGAAACCAAGATGATGCATCAACCAGGAATTAGCAGAATTTCTGAAGCTCTGTTTTCCATTGTCTCCTTATATGGCTGTGATTGCGCAAGGAATGAGCCTACACTTTCTGTCGTTCGCCCAAGGTCTTAGCAGCATTGTGATGTATTTGTAGGCATATCATTGGAAGATTGACCATAAGAGACTACATTTTCCAAGTGTCCGCCTGGTGTCCTGCGTGGAATTCGGTGCGCAATTGCCAGCTGCTCGTACTTTTCCATTTGATATAGGGGAGAAACCATGTGTCCAAGAACGATGTATCAATGAAGAGATATGTGAAAAACACCTTGATGATTGATTCTAAACAACGTTTGCCATGTTTTCAGTCGATATTATGGAGTTAATTTGGAAAAAAGTTCGCGTTTTGAGGACTGAATTTTCGGATTTTTTTTGGTAGCCAAATGTGATGTATAAAACGGAGCTATTTCTAATACACAAAGAATCTTTTTGGAAAAACTGAGCATCTGCTATCTAACTGAGAGTATCCTCATTGAAAACATCAGAAGTTCTTCAAAGGTAAATGATTTTATTTGAAGGCTTTTATGTTTTTGTTGAAATGTTGCGTGCTGGATGCTAACGCTAATGCTAACGCTAAATGCTAACGCAAAATGCTAACGCTAGCTAGCTACTTTTACACAAATGATTGTTTTCCTATGGTTGAGAAGCATATTTTGAAAATCTGAGATGACAGTGTTGTTTACAAAAGGCTAAGCTTGAGAGATGGCATATTTATTTCATTTCATTTGCGATTTTCATGAATAGTTAACGTTGTGTTATGCTAATGAGCTTGCTGATAGATTTACACAATCCTGGATACGGGGGTTTTTTCATAGCTAAACGTGACGCAGAAAACGGAGCGATTTGTCCTAAACAAATAATCTTTCAGGAAAAACTGAACATTTGCTATCTGAGAGTCTCCTCATTGAAAACATCTGAAGTTCTTCAAAGGTAAATTATTTTATTTGAATGCTTTTCTGTTTTTTTGTGTAAATGTTGCCAGCTGAATGCTAATGCTAAATGCTACGTTAGCCATCAATACTGTTACACAAATGCTTGTTTTGCAATGGTTGAGAAGCATATTTTGAAAATCTGAGATGACAGTGTTGTTAACAAAAGGCTAAGCTTGAGAGCTAGCATATTTATTTCATTTCATTTGCGATTTTCATGAATAGTTAACGTTGCATTATGGTAATGAGCTTGAGTCTGCATTCACGATCCCGGATCCGGGATGGGGAGATCAGAAAGGTTAAAAACCTTTGCCTTACAAAGAACCCTTATCTTCCAAAAGGGGTTGTTCTAATCAAAACGATTCTTGGTAAAACCCTGAACTTCAAACTAAATGCTCAGGACATAAGTAAGGTAACAGACACTCTTGCAAATGAGAATGGTTTGAGTGAATACAGTAGCAATGCACTTGCAAAGTCTTACAGTGCATTCAGAAAGTATTCAGACCCCTTGACCTTTTCCACATGTTGTTACATTAAAGCCTTATTCAAAAATGTATTCAGTACATTTTATTCCTCATCAATCTAAACACAATACCCCATAATGACAAAGTGAAAATAGGTTATTAGAAAGGTTAGGAAATGTAGAATTTAAAATAAAATAAAATAAAAACTAATTTACATATGTATTCAGACCATTTGCCATGAGACTCAAAATTAACCTCAGGTGCATCCTGTTTCCATTGATCATCCTTGAGTTCTTTCTACAAATTGATTACCTGTGGTAAATTCAATCGATTGGACATGATTTGGAAAAGCACACACCTGTCTATATAAGGTCTCACAGTGGACAGCGCATGTCAGAGCAAAAACCAAGCCATGAGTTTGAAGGAATTGTCCATAAACAGGATTGTGTCAAGACACAGATCTGGGGTACAGTACCAAATAATTCTGCAGCATTGAAGGTCCACAAGAACACAGTGGCCTCCATCATTCTTAAATGGAAGAAGTTTGGAACCATCAATACTCTTCCTAGAGCTGGCCGCCCGGCCAAACTGAGCAATCAGGGGAGAAGGTTTTTGGTCAGGGAGGTGACCAAGAACCTGATGGTCACTCTGACAGAGCTCCAGAGTTACTCTGTGGAGATGGGAGAACCTTCCAGAAGGACAACCATCTCTGCAGCACTCCACCAATAAAGCCTTCAAGGTGGCCAGACGGAAGTCACTCAGTAAAAGGCACATGACAGCTTGCTTGGAGTTTGCTAAAAGACACCTTAAAGACTCTTGGACCATGACAAACAAGATTCTCTGGTCTGAAGAAACCAAGATTGAACTTTTTGGCCTGAATGCCAAGCTTCATATCTGGAGGAAACCTGGGACCATCCCTATGGTGAAGCATGGTGGTGGCAGCATCATGCTGTGGGGAGGTTTTTCAGCGGCAGGGACTGTGAGACTAGTCAGGATTGAGGGAAAGATGAATGGAGCGACGTACAGAGAGATCCTTGATGAAAACCTGCTCCAGAGCGCTCAGGATCTCAGACTGGGTTGAAGGTTCACCTTCTAACAGGACAATGACCCTAAGCACACAACAAAGACAATGTAGGAGTGGTTTCGGGACAAGTTTCTGAATGTACTTGAGTGGCCCAGCCAGATCCCGTGCCTGAACCCAATCAAACATCTCTGGAGAGACCTGAAATATGGCTGTTCAGCGAAACTCCCCATCCAAACTGACAGAGCTGGAGAGGATCTGCAGAGAAGAATGTGAGAAACTCCCCAACTATAGGTGTGCCAAGCTTGTAGCGTCATACGCAAGAAGACTCAAGGCTGTCATTGCTTCCAAAGGGTAAAGGGTAAAGGGTCTGAATAATTATGTGAATGTGATGTTTCAGTTTTTTGTTGTTGCTAAAAAAAAAACTATTTAATACATTTTAGAATAAGGCTGTAAGGTAACGAAATGTGGAAAAAGTCAATGAATATTTTCAGAATGCAGTGTACATATTTTCCTATCTCTTCATCTACAAATGTCTACAAATAGAGTACTCATGCACAGTATGTATACCATATGAAATAATAAATAATCAACAGTAGTTTCAATACCCTCAATGTGTTGTACAGGAGGTGAATTGGTACTCTACAGCATGTGTTACTTGTCTTGTCATGGTGGCTGGAGAAATGTGAGTAACAGCCAGAATGAGGTCTTCTGTGGCCCCCTCCAACTTAACAAATTGCTCCCATTTTGTGCTGCGAAATGTGACCCTTGAATATTCCAGTGACAAATTGGAATTGATTTAAGGCTCGGACGAGATTTCTGAGGTTGCGAACCCAGATGCTAAAAAGTATTTTCCCATATTAACATTCCGTAGAGCAACGTGCCTACCTCGCAGGCCACATTTCACAGCATGAATAAAATCAATGCTATTTTCTCTTTTTATTTTTTTTTTCTCACTTCACCTCAACATTTTTGTCAATTGCTCTGGCATTTAATGGTAAACATTATTCCTGTTTTAAATGAGGTTCAAGGCGTCAGAGCGAGCAATTTGATACACAGCTCAGAACTACAAGAAGTAGCCACAGGATACACATGGTACACAGGATATACATGGTACACAGTACAATGAAATGCTTTCTTGCCGGTTAACGCTCCACAATGAGACATAAAACATTTAAATAAGCCCAATGGAAGTACATTTGCAGAAATATAAATATAAATACAGGAATACATTTTTCCACAAACCCTGTATATCTTGCACGTCTTGGTTCTCGTACTGTGATTCGAGCTATAGGTCATAGTCATAGTCATTTACCATTATGTATAATAAAACATACATTTTCCATAAAAACATTGATACCATACTTAGCGAAGAGTCACTCTCATTTATGGAAAAATTACTCTTATCATATTTCCTTCTCTTAGAGTATTTTCTTACAGTACATTTGGAGTTTCAGTTAGGTGTCAATATATATTGCTAAATAAGAAGTAGTGAAGTAGGTTCCAGAGAATCCTCAATAAGTTCTGTAAAATGTTCATCATGGTGTGAAACACCAATTAGCAGTAGTATACTGTACATCTTCACAGTAATCCTTCCATTTAAGTAGAATGAAGAAACCATAAGGGAAAGACACCAAGTTGAGCAAACTGAAGAACTTAATTTACCCCAAGGACAGCCCAGGTGGTGGATGATAGCAGCCTAAATCGTGACTCGCCCTCTGTCCCAACTCCTCAGCCAAGCAGACAGACAGACACCCCGATGACGGGAGGAGGAGGATGGGAGGGTAGGTTGTCATGGCAAACAGCCAAAGGCATGCTTCAATGAGAACAGGCCTGGCTTAATAAACACACTGACAGCCTGAGTCTGTAAATTTGCACTGGGCACTTTATGACATTTGTATTATTATTTCCGCATTGGAAGGCAATATATGTGGGCTGATTGGGTCATTCCAAGCCGGCGATAAGGGGCTGGATAAGCATAATGAGGTTTAAGATGTGAAGTTTTTGCTAACTTTAAAGGAGACAGCGATTTTCTGGCACTTCTTACACCTCCTCGCTTATTTAAAGCTAAGGCCCTGGCCAGGAATTTCAATGGAGGTTTTGATTTACAGACAGGTCTGTTCTGGGTTCAGTGTGTGTGTGTGTTTGTGTGTGCGCGAGTGTGCGCGAGTGTGTGCATGCTTGTGTGTGCGAGAGCGAGCGTGAGTGCAGGTGAGTGCCCGCTTGTGTGTGTGTCTCCAGGCCTCTATCTAGAACCTTGCCTGGCCTGACCGCCCGCTAGGTCCACCCACTCCTGATGTGTGTGTGAGATAGGCAGTGTGTCGATCTGGTTGTGGTGGGGTGTGTGTGTGGGGGGGGGGGATGCTTACCTAGCTTGCCCCGTCAGCACACTGGCCCGAGAAGAAGAGAGAAAATAATCTCTCTTTCTCCCTCTCTACTGTATCTCCATAAGCCTTTATCAATGTCATAAGTATGGGCCACTGGGGAACCACACTACACAACACAGACATTTGTCCTTTACCCTCCTCCCAAGTCTTTCAATTCCAAGTTGTTAAAATCACCAGGGCTCCATGCTGCTTAGAGGGCCTTTGTACAGAGAATACTGTCTTTACCTTACTGCCCAACTGCAGTGCATTAATTAAGGAGCAAATTGGACATCTGAAGACACCTCTTGGAGTAGGGGTGGACTGGCCATCTGGCATTTCGGGCAAATGCAAAATGATCATTATATGGCTAAAAATGGGGGCCTCAGGGAAAGAAATGGGCCGGTGTTGGGCCCTCAAGTTCTGATCCCAGTCTGCCCCTGTCTTGGAGTACAATGGAAGTTATCACCCCTGGGCTAGCTTGATAAAAGCATGCAAAGGCTCCAAAATGTGCAGATATGTTATGATAAAGAAGTGTTTGCTCTATTCAGCTTTCATTGCCTTTCCAGAGACTGGCTGGATATCTTATATCTTATTATAAACTGGAAAGATCGAGCTCTGAATGATGATTGGCTGAAAGACGTGGTATATCAGACCGTATACCACTGGTATGACAAAACATTTATTTTTTACTTTGGTAACCAGTTTAAAATAGCAATACATGGGTTTGTGATATATGGCCAATATACCACGGCTAAGGGCTGTGTGTAAGAACCGCCATTAGTCGTGGTATAATGCTCAGATACCACACCGCCTCGTGCCTTCTTGCTTAAATTATAAGGCATCATGTCCTGTTTTGCTCTACTATACTGTACACCCCACTGTGCTGAGCTGGAAGTGGTAGTAGTGGTTTCTCTCTCTCTTTCTCTCTCTCTCATTTAGGATTCCTGCGTGTGCAGGCGGATCCAAGCGCTGAGATGACAGCGAGCACATTGGACTGATTATCTAAATGCCTGATCTGCACAGCCTTCTAAATCGGTCAGATCCATCACTGCACACGTGCACAAAAAACTCTTAGAGGGGGAAAAAAATGGTGCATGTGTGCGTGTGTAGGTGTGTAATGTCTGTGTGCATACAGTATGCGTGTGTGTGTGTGCATATGCGTGTGTGGTTGTGTGTGTGTATGGTCTCCAATCTATACCCGTTGATCCTCTACACCACAGTCAAAGATTTATGAATGGGAGACGTAGGATCACTAGTCAGAGCAGCAGTGTCAAGAAATCACCTCCACCAACACACTGGGATTAAATAATGACTACTTCAGCTATAGAGACGAACGAAATGTGACTCATCGTCTCTTTGCATTATAATGCGCTGTAATACCCAAGCAAGCACGCACACACACACAGATACCACAGCCAAATGCATTGATTTATCTCTTTCCTTATATCCTACTACTCACCAACTGAACTAACTGTTCCTCTTCGATCAGTCATTCGTCTCCTTTCTCCTCAGTTCCAGATTTCTCAAACCTCCACCTTGCTCTCGCTCCTCCTTCCCACTCTCCATATCTGTGCATTGTTGTTGGGCTTATCAGGGTGGAACCACAGCGTTTTGGAAGAGTATTCTAAATCGATTAGTTCTTCGTGGTCAACCTGGCGCTGTCAGTCTGGGTGGGAAGACCTGCCCTAACGAAGAGCAGTGAGGTTAGGCTCATAAATCACTGCACAGCATGTAACACATCAGGTACCTAAACATTTAAGATACATGTAAATTCAGTGATGGGCTGTGTCAACATTGTGTTGTCTAACATTTATTTTTCTCGGGGAGGTTTGAGTGATTTTTGAGTGCATTTTTCCCCTGGTTTACATTCCCCATTTTGCAGGTTTTACTATTTAGTTTCTTCCATATAGCCACATTTCCTCATCTGCTTGCATGTGCCTCAACTATCAAGGTACATTATATATATACAAAAGTATGTTGACACTCCTTCAAATGAGTGGATTCGGTTATTTCAGCCACACCCATTGCTGACAGGTGTATAAAATCAATCACAAAGCCAAACGGCCTCTGAAAGCAAAGTCAGCACAACAACTGTTTTGTCGGGAGCTTCCTGAAATGGGTTTCCATGGCCGAGCAGCTGCACTCAAGCCTAAGATCACCATGCGCAATGCGGCTATGGAACCCTGAACTGTTCACCGGACGTGCTACCTTGTCCCAGACCTGCTGTCTTCAACTCTCTAGAGACAGTAGGTGCGGTAGAGATACTCTGAATGATCGGCTATGAAAAGCCAACTGACATTTACTCCTCAGGTGCTGACATGTTGCACCCTCTATAACCACTGTGATTATTATTATCTGAACCTGATGGTCATCTATGAACATTTGAACACCTTGGCCATGTTCTGTTATGTTCAGAAGAGGACTGGTCACCCCTCATAGCCTTGTTCCTCTCTAGGTTTCTTCCTAGATTCCCGCCTTTGTATGGAATTGTTCCTAGCCACAGTGCTTCTACACCTGCATTGCTTGCTGTCTGGGGTTTTAGGATGGGTTTCTGTACAGCACTTTGTGACATCAGCTGATGTAAAATGGGCTTTATAAATACATTTGATTGATTGATTGATTTGCCTAGAATCCAAATTGGAGAATTTTGGTTACAACCGCCATGTCTTTGTGAGATGCGATGGGAAATACATGTGTATTTCCCACCGTAAAGCATGGAGGAGTGGGTATAGATTGAGGAGAAAAAAATTATACATTTTAGAATAAGGCTGTAACGTAACAAAATGTGGAAAAAGTAAATGGGTCTGAATGCTAGGTTGTAGCAATCTCATGATGGGTGCAGGGAGAATTTGAGTATCATGTAGTATCCTAAACCTATCGATGTTACATTGAGCTGTAATAGAAATGCCCCCCCCCCCACCCTAAAAATGATTCTCCCTCATCTAAAACGTCACCAACTGCCACTGGCAACCACACATCCTCGACGACAAAGGTCGGAACTATTGCATGGTACATTTAACCCATTGAACTAAAGAAAAACACACACAAAAATCAATAAGACAAGGAAGGAGAGAATAGTCCTTTGAGGACTGAGCTTCAGCTCAAGGAAATAGCAGATCTTTTTACCAAACCATTTGCTATCCAATCAATCCTCCAACAAAATGAGATTGCTCTGGGATCTGCTCAATCCATACTCAAAAACAAATGACCCTCCATACGATTTGTTGGTAATGCCTGAGAGAATGGAATACATACTGTAAAACACTTAAGTGCTGAATCCCGATAAATCAAGGAATCAGAAATCAGGATTCAGTCCTTATGAAGCGCATACAAATATACAATTTTATTTGATTATATATGGTATGTGTACTCTTATATTCATCATGAATGAATTCCAACACATTATCAGAGATTTTGTCATTGGGAAACAACCATTATAAGAAAACATGACAAAAAGGTGCTTTATGTTTGTCACAACATTTTGTATCTTTGCAAGAGCTAATCTAGTACCGTTTTCCCCATTAACAATCTATCAAATTCATGAGGTGTCACATCTTGGGTGTAAAGGTCTTTGCTTTTCATAACTTGGCATTTATCCTTATCAACCTGGGCCTTGTTATGGAGCTGGGCGTTAATTGGAGCCAGGCGAGAGTTGAAAAGGTCGCTGATGAAGACAGTAGGGTGGCTGAAATTCACTGACCCAGCCAGATGGGCACAGGGAAACGGAGAGGATGGAGAGGAGGGTTAGAGAAATCATCCACCATCAGCTGAAGTAAAATGTCAGCTTTTCTCACTACTCAATGGCATGATGACACAGTCCTAAGAACATGCGATGCCATCAGCCCTGATAAAGTACACAATTTAGTATCAGTTTGGTACCAGTCATATCTAAAAGGATAAGCATTGATGTTCCTATAGTATCATTAAAATGCTGAAGCTGTGATACGGTTTTAGAAAAAAAGGGTTCCAAAAGGGATATTCAGCTGTCCCCATAGCAGCCTGGGTGTGTCTACCTGGAATCAAAGGGTTTTCCTATGGGGACAGCCGAAGAACGCTTTTAGGTTGGAGATAGCAAAATTTTTTCCAAGAGTGTACACTGTACAAAAGAACAATGTTCCCAACATAAATAATACTCCTGTACATACTGTACCTATTATCAATTATCAGCTGCACTGTTTATTTCATCCAACTGCATAACAATGTCCATATTCTCTCGAAGTGGGTGGTGAACAACAAGTAAACAAGTTAAAGAAACAACATAAAAACTTTAACTTTCTATTAGCATTTATACACACTGTACAATAATTAAAATTATACTATGTGCAGTTCTATAAGGATCTGATTTCCCTCTCACGTATAAAGACGTAGCAATTCATTGTATTGACGCTTTGCCTGTTTGATGGTTTGTCGGAGAGCATAGCAGGATTTCTTATGAGCGTCTGGGTTAGAGTCCCGCTCCTTGAAAGCGGCAGCTCTACCCGTTGGCTCAGAGCGGATGTTGCCTGTAATCCATAGCTTCTGGTTGGGGTATGTACCTACGGTCACTGTGGGGATGATGTCATCAATGCACTTATTGATGAAGCCAGTGACTGATGTGGTGTACTCCTCAATGCCATCGGAAGCATCCCGGAAGATATCCCGGAACATATTCCAGTCTGTGCTACCAAAGCAGTCCTCTAGTTTAGCATCTGCGTCATCTGACCACTTGTTTATTTAGCGAGTCACTGCTACTTCCTGATTACAAGTTTATAATTGAAGCAGGAATCAGGAAGATAGAGTTATGTTCAGATTTGCCAAATGGAATTTGAGTGAGAGCTTTGTACGCGTCTCTGTGTGTGGAGTACAGGTGGTCTAGAGAGATTTTTTTTCCTCTGGTTGCACATTTAACATGCTGGTAGAAATTCAGATAACACGGATTAAAGTTTCCCTGCATTAAAGTCCCCGGCACTAGGAGCTCCGCCTCTTGTTTGCTCATGGCCTTATACAGCTTGTTCAGTGCCATCTTTAGTGCCAGCATCGACACCTTAGACAAATACATTTAAACAGAGTTTTTCACAATTCCTGACATTTAATCCTAGTAAAAAGTCCCTGTCTCAGGTCAGTAAGGATCACCACTTCATTTAAGAAAAGTGAAATGTCAGAATAATAGTAGAGAGAATAATTTATTTCAGCTTTGATTTATTTCATCACATTCACAGTGAGTCAGAAGTTTACATACACTCAATTAGTATTTGCTAGCATTGCCTTTAAATTGTTTAACTTGGATCAAACGTAGCCTTCCACAAGCTTCCCACAAGAAATTGGGTGAATTTTGGCCCATTCCTCCTGACAGAGCTTGTGTAACTGAATCAGTTTTGTAGGCCTCCTTGCTCGCACACGCTTTTTCAGTTCTGCCCATACATTTCCAACGGGATTGAAGCCAGGGCTTTGTAATGGCCACTCCAATACCTTGACTTTGTCGTCCTTAAGCCCTTTTGCCACAACTTTGGAAGTATGCTTGGGGTCATTGTCCATTTGGAAGACCCATTTGTGACCAAGCTTGATGTCTTGAGATGTTACTTCAATATATCCACATCATTTTACTTCCTCGTGATGCCATCTATTTTGTGAAGAGCACCAGTCCCTCCTGCAGCAAAGCACCCCCACAACATAATGCTGCCACCCCTGTGCTTCATGGTTGGGATGGTATTATTTGGCTTGCAAGTCTCCCCCTTTTACCTTCCAAACATAACGATGGTCATTATGGCCAAACAGTTTTATTTTTGTTTCATCAGACCAGAGGACCAGAAAGTACGATCTTTGTCCCCATGTGCAGTTGCAAACCGTAGCCTGTTTTTTTATCGCGGTTTTGAAGCAGGCTTCTTCCTTGCTGAGCGGCCTTTCAGGTTATGTCAATATAGGACTCATTTTACTGTGGATATAGATACTTTTATACCTGTTTCCTCCAGCATCTTCACAAGGTCCTTTGCTGTTGTTCTGGGATTGATTTGCACTTTTCGCACCAAAGTACGTTCATCTCTAGGAGACAGAGCGCGTCTTTTTCCTACCTGAGCGGTGTGACGGCTGCATGGTCCAATGGTGTTTATACTTGCGTACTATTGTTTGTACAGATTAACTTGGTACCTTCAGGCATTTGTAAATTGCTCCCAAGGATAAACCAGACTTGTGGAGGTCTACAATTTTGTTTCTGTGGTCTTGGCTGATTTCTTTTGATTTTCCCATGATGTCAAGCAAAGAGGCACCGAGTTTGAAGGTAGGGTTTGAAATACATCCACAGGTACAGGTAATTGACTCGAATCATGTCAATTAGCCTATCAGATGCTTCTAAAGCCATTACATCATTTTCTGGAATTTTCCAAAATGTTTAACTTCTTGATGCACCCATCCCATTAGAGGGATCATTTTCGTCAACATCCGCTGAATTGCAGAGCGCCAAATTCAAATGAAATTACTAAAAATATTTAATTTTAATGAAATCACAAGTGCAATATAGCAAAACACATCTTAGCTTGTTGTTAATTCACCTGGCGTGTCAGATTTTAAAAAATATTTTTGGCGAAAGTATACCAAGCGTTTATGTAAGGACATCTCTCTCAGCAGACAAAACATTACAAACAGCTAGCAGCCAAGTAGATTGGTCACGAAAGTCAGAAAAGCAATAGAATGAATTGCTTACCTTTGATGTTCTTCAGATGTTTGCACCCACGAGACTCCAATTTACACAATAAATGTTATTTTTGTTCCATAAAGATTATTTTTATATCCAAAATACAGTGCCTTGCGAAAGTATTCGGCCCCCTTGAACTTTGCGACCTTTTGCCACATTTCAGGCTTCAAACATAAAGATATAAAACTGTATTTTTTTGTGAAGAATCAACAACAAGTGGGACACAATCATGAAGTGGAACGACATTTATTGGATATTTCTAACTTTTTTAACAAATCAAAAACGGAAAAATTGGGCGTGCAAAATTATTCGCAAGGCACTGTACCTCCATTTGGTTGGCGCGTTATGTTCAGAAATCCACAGGCTCGAGCGGTCACGACTGGGCTGAAGAAAATGCCAAATGGTATCCGTAGATATCAAACGTTTTTTATAACAATCCACAGGTTGTTTTTACAATATATAATCAATAATATTTCAACCGGACGATATCTTCTTCAATAGGAGAGAGAGAGAAAATGTCTACTCCACTCTGTTGGTGCATGCAAAACGCTGCTGGCACCCACTCATCCAATTACATGATGTGATCTTTCTCACTAATTTTTCTAAATAAAAGCCTGAAACTCTAAAGACTGTTCACAGCATGTGGAAGCCATAGGAAAAATAATCTGGTTGAAATCCCTTTAAATGGAGCAGGCAATGGAACAGAGAGCAGGCAATGGAACAGAGAGCTTTCAGGAAAAACAGCTCTTCCGGGTTGGATTTTCCTCAGGTTTTCACCTGCAATATCTGTTCTGTTATACAGACAATATTTTGACAGTTTTGGCAACTTTAGAGTGTTTCCTATCCTAAGCCGTCAATTATATTCATATTCTAGATTCTGGGCCTGAGAAATAGGCCGTTTCATTTGGGTACGTGTTTCATCCAAACATCAAAATTCTGCCCCCTATACTCAACAGGTTGAAGGCACAGTCAACTTAGTGTATGTAAACGTCCGACCCACTGGATTTGTGATACAGTGAATTATAAGTGAAATGATCTGTTAACAATTGTTGGAAAAATGACATGTGTCATGCACAAAGTAGATGTCCTAACCGACTCGCCAAAACTACTGTTTGCTATCAAGAAATTTGTGAAGTAGTTGAAAAATGAATTTTAACAACTCAAACCTAAGTGTATGTAAACTTCCGACTTCAACTGTATGTCGTCGTTCAACCACGACTCGGTAAAACATAAGATATGACATTTTTAATGTCCTGTTGGTAGGGTAGTCTTGATCAGCACTTATCCATTTTGTTATCCAATGATTGCATATTGGCTAATAGGACTGATGTAAGGAGCCTTTGGCACCCTGACCTACATCCCCAATATCTCCATCTCTTCTTCATGCGATAGACAGGGATTTAAACCAACTTGGCTGGTATTTTTTAAATTTTTATAAATATTTATTTATTTACAGATGACATACAAGTTTTTTATTAAGGACCGTGAAAGTTGACATGTTCGAGAAGGCATTTCTGCCAAAAAACGCGTTTAGATTTAAAAAAAAGTTTGTTTCCTGAAACGGGTCACATGTAATTTCAACTGCCTCCAACTGCATTTAAATGCTAGTAAAACTAAGTGCATGCTCTTCAAATCAAATCAACGTTTATTTGTCACGTGCAACAGGTGTGAAATGCTTACGTACAAGCTCTAACCAATAGTGCAAAAAAGGTACTAGGTGAACAATAGGTAGGTAAAGAAATAAAAAAAACAGTAAAAAGACAGGCTATATACAGTAGCGAGGCTATACAAGAAGCGAGGCTACATACAGACACCGGTTAGTCAGGCTAATTGAGGTAGTAAGTACATGAATGTATAGTGTCGTGGCTGAATCAGAATTAGTTAGGTAACATAGATAAATAAGTTGTTTTATCTTATTTATTGTCATTAGAATGTCTTATTTTCGGCTATACTGTTGTCAGTTGCCCCTTCTCAGCTAGGGCTCAGTCACTTGGGGCCCAGAGAGGGGAGAGGTCAGGCTTGTCTTCATATGTTAATGTATCTGTTAAACCATGTGATGCTATGAAGAATATCAGAAGGGGAGAAGGACAGAATGGAGGCTTGTCTTCTTATGGGAATGTGTCTGTAACTATTGTATGTCCCCTCTGAGGTTGCCCTTATCTTGACCTAGTATATGACCTAAGAGGCTCACTGTCTCCATGAGCTTGTCCAGGAGGGAAGGTATTTGAGATGGGAATATATAATTGACAATTTATATATGCCGTTGGATGAGGTAATGTTTTGGTCCTAAGTGGTACGAGATTAGAATCTTGTCTAAAGAGACCAAACTGAACAATAATTTACAGCTAATGCGGTCTGGCTATGGGATACTCCTCTCTCAATTAAAAGTCTTCCTTTGTAATGTTCCTAAGATCTGTTATTCGTCATGTGAGTTGAGAGGGGTGTGTCTTGTGTCGTGGAAATTTCCTCTATTTGCCAAATCATGAGAGCAAACCACACACAAGTCAGAGTTAGTTATCACAAGGTCCATCTTTAATTTTATGAGCTCTTACACATTGCAACTGAGATCCTTTATAGCAAAGACACAAATGTCCAGACAGCATAGGCATAATTTATCGTTCAGCTTTGTCTCCTAAACTATGTACTTTTCTCAAACTCAGAACCATAAACAAATCCTCCATATCAACAGCCATATATCAAATCCATCCTATCTTGACAATATCACAGAGACACACTGACTGGCCCACAGACATTGTGGAGCCAAGAGATACACGCTTGACCTCTCCCCTCTCTCCGGCCCAAGCAACTTAGTCTTGACAGAGACCAGATACTGCAACCCCGCCACAGTATTATACAAACACATTCTGATGAGAAGTAACTTGATGAATATAAAACATCTTACCTATGTTACCAACTAATTCTGATTATTCCCCAACACTTGGCTATAAATGACACTAAGAATTGTTTTGTAAGCACTCTCAGAGAATTAATTTATAGACACTGACTTGATCTGAGAGTCACGGGGCTATGGTGAAGCTCATATATAATTAAAGATGGACTTTATAATATAACTCTGACTTGTGTATGGTTTGCTCTCTCAATGTTTAGTAATACAGGAAATTACCTCGACAATAGTTAAAGTGACTGTGCGTATATGATAAACAGAGAGTAGCAGCAAGTTAAAAAGAGGGGTTGGGGGATGCACACAATGCAAATATTCCGGGTATCCATTTGAATACCTGTTCAGGAGTCTTATGGCTAGGGGGTAAAAACTGCTGAGAAGACTTTTTGTCCTAGACTTGGCACTCCGGTATCGCTTGCCATGCGGTAGTTGAGAGAACAGTCTATGACTGGGGTGGCTGGGGTCTATGACAATTCAAATCAAATCAAATGTATTTATATAGCCCTTCTTACATCAGCTGATATATCAAAGTGCTGTACAGAAACCCAGCCTAAAACCCCAAACAGCAAGCAATGCAGGAGTAGAAGCACTGTGGCTAGGAAAAACTCCCTAGAATGGCCAAAACCTAGGGAGAAACTTAGAGAGGATCCAGGCTATGAGGGGTGGCCAGTCCTCTTCTGCCTGTGTCGGGTGGAGATTATAACAGAACATGGCCAAGATATTCAAATGTTCATAGATTTCCAGCAGGGTCAAATAGTAATCACAGTGAACAGGACAGGGTTCCATAGCCGCAGGCAGAACAGTTGAAACTGGAGCAGCAGCACGGCCAGGTGGACTGGGGACAACAAGGAGTCATCATGCCAGGTAGCCCTGAGGCATGGTCCTAGGGCTCAGGTCCTCCGAGAGAGAGAGAGAAAGGAAAGAGAGAAAGAAAGAATTAGAGAGAGCATTTTTAAATTCACACAGGACAGGAGACAGGATAAGACAGGAGAAATACTCCAGATATAACAGACTGACCCTAGCCCCCCGACACATAAACTACTGCAGCATAAATACTGGAGGCTGAGACAGGAGGGGTCAGGAGACACTGTGGCCCCATCTGATGATACCCCCGGACAGGGCCAAACAGGCAGGATATAACCGCACCCACTTTGCCAAAGCACAGCCCCCACACCACTAGAAGGATATCTTCAACCACCAATTTACCATCCTGAGACAAGGCCGAGTACAGCCCACAAAGAACTTCGCCACAGCTCAACCCAAGGGGAGGCGCCAGCCCAGACAGGAAGACTCAAACCACTCAAGTGACGCACCCCTCCCAGGGACGGCATGGAAGAGCACCAGTAATGCAGTGACTCAGCCCCTGTAAAAGGGTTAGAGGCAGAGAATCCCAGTGGAGAGAGGATAACCGGCCAGGCAGAAGCAGCAAGGGCGTTTCGTTGCTCCAGTGCCTTTCCGTTCACTTTCACACTCCTGGGCCAGGCTACACTCAATCATTTGACCTATTGAAGAGATGAGTCTTCAATAAAGACTTAAAGGTTGAGACCGAGTCTGCGTCTCTCACATGGATAGGCAGACCATTCCATTAAACTGGAGCTCTTTAGGAGAAAGCCCTGCCACCAGCTGTTTGCTTAAAATTCTAGGGACAATTAGGAGGACTGCGTCTTGTGACCATAGCGTACGTGTAGGTATGTACGGCAGGAACAAATCGGAAGATGGGTAGGAGCAAGCCCATGTCATGCTTCGTAGGTTATCAGTAAGACCTTGAAATCAGCCCTTGCCTTGACTGGAAGCCAGTGTAGGGAGGCTAGCCTGTTTGGGATAGGGGACAGCATTTTCACCTTTGGATGAAAAGCTTGCCCAGAGTAAACTGCCTCCTACTCAGTCCAAGATGCTAATATATACATATTATTAGTAGTATTGGATGGAAAACACTCTGAAGTTTCTAAAACTGTTTGAATGATGTCTGTGAGTATAACAGAACTCATCTGGCAGGTGAAAACCTGAGGAAAATCCAACCAGGAAGTGGGAAATCTGAGGTTTGTAGTTTTTCAAAGCTTGGCCTACCGAATACACAGTGTCTATGAGGTCAAAGTGCACTTCCTAAGACTTCCACTAGATGTCCACCGTCTTTAGAAACTTGTTTCAGGCTTATACTTATAAGGAGGGGGGAATGGGAGCTCTTTGAGTCAGTGGTCTGGCAGAGGGTCACAGGCTTTTGATGCGCGGTCACGAGAGAGGTAGCTCTCGTTCCATTGATTTCTACAGACAATGGAACATTATTGAAGTTTTATGTTAAAAACATCCTAAAGATTGATTCCATACATCGTTTGACATGTTTCTACGAACTGTAACGGAACTTTTCGACTTTGTCTGGACCTTGTGCTAACAACAAGTGGCTATTTGGACATAAATTATTAACTTTATGGAACAAATCAAACATTTATTGTCGAACTGGGATTCCTGGGAGTGAATTCTGATGAAGATCATCAAAGGTATGTGAATATTTATACTGCTATTTCTGACTTCTGTTGACTCCGACATGGCGGATATTTCTTTGGCTGGATTGAGCTCTGAGCGCCGTACTGAGATTAGGCTTTTTTCCGTAAAGTTTTTGTTGATATCTGACACAGCGGTTGCATTAAGGAGAAGTCTATCTTTAATTCTGAGAATAACACTTGTATCTTTTATCAATGTTTATTATGAGTATTTCTGGGATTTGATGTGGCTATTTGCAAAATCACCGGATGTTTTGGAAGCAAAACATCACTTCACGTAAATATGCACATTATCAAACAAAACATACATGTCTTGTGTAACACTATGTCCTATGAGTGTCATCTGATGAAGATCATCAAAGTTTAGTGATTCATTTCATCTATGTTTCTGCTTTTTGTGCATCCTATCTTTGGCTGGAAAAATGGCTGTGTGTGTTTTTGTGACTTGCCTTTAACCTAACATAATCATATGTTGTGCTTTCGCTGTAAAGCCTTTTTGATGGGTAGATTAACTTATTCGATATAGGGGGCGCTCTTTTAATTTTTGGATAAAAAAACTTTCCCGTTTTAAACAAGATATTTTGTCACGAAAAGATGCTCGACTATGCATATAATTGACAGCTTTGGAAAGAAAACACTCTGACGTTTCCAAAACTGCAAAGATATTATCTGTGAGTGCCACAGAACTGATGCTACAGGTGAAACCAAGATGAAATTTCAAACAGGAAATGCCCCAGATTTTGAAGGCGCTGTGTTCCAATGTCTCCTTAAATGGCTGTGAATGCGCCAGGAATGAGCTTACACTTTCTGTCGTTTCCCCAAGGTGTCTGCAGCATTGTGACGTATTTGTAGGCATATCATTGGAAGATTGACCATAAGAGACTACATTTACCAGGTGCTCGCTTGGTGTCCTCCGTCGAAATTATTGCGTAATCTCCAGCTGCGTGTATTTTTCCATTTGCTTCCGAGGAGAAACCCAACTGCCACGAATGATTTATCATCATGAAAAACACCTTGAGGATGGATTCTAAACAACGTTTGCCATGTTTCCGTCGATATTATGGAGTTAATTTGGAAAAAAGTTTGGCGTTGTAATGACTGAATTTGTTGTTTTTTTCTTAGCCAAACGTGACGAACAAAACGGAACGATTTCTCCTACACAAATAATATTTTTGGAAAAACTGAACATTTGCTATCTAACTGAGAGTCTCCTCATTGAAAACATCCGAAGTTCTTCAAAGGTAAATCATTTTATTTGAATGCTTTTCTTGTTTTTGTGAAAATGTTGCCTGCTGAATGCTAGGCTTAATGCTATGCTAGCTATCAATACTCTTACACAAATGCTTGTGTAGCTATGGTTGAAAAGCATATTTTGAAAATCTGAGATGACAGTGTTGCTAACAAAAGGCTAAGCTTGTGAGTGAATATATTTCTTTCATTTCATTTGCAATTTTCATGAATAGTTAACGTTGCGTTATGGTAATGAGCTTGAGGCTATGATTACGCTCCCGGATACGGGATTGCTCGACGCAAGAAGTTAACAAGAAGTTCATCTTTCATTTGGTGTATTGAACTTGTTAATGTGTGAAAGTTACATATTTCAAGAAAATATATTAGAATTTCGCGCGCTGCCTTTTCAGCGGAATGTTGACGAGGGGTGCCGCTAGCGGAACCCCTAGCCCTAAGAAGCTACTAGTTAAAACCTGTTAGGGATAGGGGGCAGCATTTTCACTTTGGATGGTATGCTTTTTTCGTAACGTTAAAAAAAAATCTGACACAGCGGTTGCATTAAGAACCGGTGTATCTTTAATTATATGTAAAACACGTATCTTTAGTCAAAGTTTATTATGAGTATTTCTGTTATCTGGCGTAGCTCTCTGTAATTACTCCGGATATTTTGGAGGCATTTCTGAACATGGCGTCAATGTAAACCGATGTGAACCCCTAGCCATAATAAGTTAACCTGTTGGATCTCTAGGGGCGCTATTTCATTTTTGGATAAAAAACGTTCCCGTTTTAAGCGCAATATTTTGTCACGAAAAGATGCTCGACTATGCATATTCTTGACAGTTTTTGAAAGAAAACACTCTGAAGTTTCAGAATCTGCAAAGATATTGTCTGTAAGTGCCCCATAACTCATTCTACAGGCGAAACCAAGATGAAACGTCAAACAGGAAATGAGCAGAATTTCTGAAGCTCTGTTTTCTAATGTCTCCTTATATGGCTGTGAATGCGACAGGAATAAACTTAGACCTTCTGCCGTTTCCCCAAGATGTCGGCAGCATTGTGACGTATTTGTAGGCATATCATTGGAAGATTGACCATAAGAGACTACATTTTCCAAGTGTCCGCCTGGTGTCCTGCGTCGAAATTGGTGCGCAAAGCCAAGTGCAAGTATTTTTCCATTTGATTGAGAGGAGAAACCATGCTTCCACGAACGATATATCATCGAAGAGATATGTGAAAAACACCTTGAGGATTGATTCTAAACCACGTTTGCCATGTTTTCAGTCGATATTATGGAGTTAATTTGGAAAAAAGTTCGCGTTTTGAGGACTGAATTTTCGTTTTTTTTGTAGCCAAATGTGATGTACAAAACGGAGCTATTTCTAATACACAAAGAATCTTTTTGGAAAAAACTGAGCATTTGCTATCTGAGAGTCTCCTCATTGAAAACATCCGAAGTTCTTCAAAGGTAAATTATTTTATTTTAAGGATTTTATGTTTTTGTTGAAATGTTGCGTGCTGGATGCTAACGCTAATGCTAACGCTAAATGCTACGCTAGCTAGCTACTTTTACACAAATTTTGTTTTCCTATGGTTGAGAAGCATATTTTGAAAATCTGAGATGACAGTGTTGTTTACAAAAGGCTAAACTTGAGAGATGGCATATTTATTTCATTTCATTTGCGATTTTCATGAATAGTTAACGTTGCGTTATGGTAATGAGCTTGAGTCTGTATTCACGATACCGGATCCGGGATGGGGAGATCAGAGAGGTTTAAGCAGCGATTCGGAGTCCGAGGCCGAGCCTTCTCTGGTCTCTACTCCTCCCACCATTAGATTATGATTACAAATTGAAAACCCTAGTCATTGGCGACTCCATTACCCACAGTATTAGACTTAACTAATCATCCAGCGATCATACACTGTTTACCAGGAGGCAGGGCTACAGACGTTAAGGCTAATCTGAAGATGGTGCTGGCTAAAGATAAAACTGGCGAGTGTAGAGAGTATAGGGATATTGTTATCCACGTCGGCACCAACGATGTTAGGATGAGACCGTCAGAGGTCACCAAGTGCAACATAGCTTCAGTGTGTAAATCAGCTAGAAATATGTGTCAGCATCGAGTAATTGTCTCTGGCCCCCTCCCAGTTAGGGGGAGTGATGAGCTTTACAGCAGTCTCACAATTCAATCGCTGGTTGAAAACTGTTTTCTGCCCCTCCCAAAAAATAGAATTTGTAGATAATTGGTCCTCTTTCTGGGACTCACCCACAAACAGGACCAAGCCTGGCCTGTTGAGGGGTGACGGACTCCATCCTAGCTGGAGGGGTGCCCCGATCTTATCTACGAACATAGACCGGGCTCCAACTCCCCTAGCTCAACAATGAAATAGGGTGCAGGCCAGGCAGCAGGCTGTTAGCCAGCCTGCCAGCTTAGTGGAGTCTGCCACTAGCACAGTCAGTATAGTCAGCTCAGCTATCCCCATTGAGACCGTGTCTGTGCCTCGACCTAGGTTGGGCAAAACTAAACATGGCGGTGTTCGCCTTAGCAATCTCACTAGAATAAAGACCTCCTCCCTTCCTGCCATTATTGAAAGAGATCGTGATACCTCACATCTCAAAATAGGGCTACTTAATGTTAGATCCCGCACTTCCAAGGCAGTTATAGTCAATGAACTAATCACTGATCATAATATTGATGTGATTGGCCTGACTGAAACATGGCTTAAGCTTGATGAATTTACTGTGTTAAATGAGGCCTCTCCTCCTGGTTACACTAGTGACCACATCCCTCGCGCATCCCGCAAAGGCGGAAGTGTTGCTAACATTTACGATATTCACATGGAAAAGTCCACAGACCCACTCCAAAAGGCTTTCGGAGCCATCATCGACTTAGTGGGTTTTGTCCAAAATGTATTCCCATGGAATAAATGTTGTGGATCTTAATGCTTTTCCTCATAATCCTGGACTATCAGACCACCATTTTACTACGTTCGCAATCGCAACAAATAATCTGCTCAGACCCCAACCGAGGAGCATCAAAAGTCATGCTATAAATTCTCAGACAACCCAAAGATTCCTTGATGCCCTTCCAGACTCCCTCTGCCTACCCAAGGACATCAGTGGACAAAAATCAGTTAACCACCTAACTGAGGAACTCAATTTAACCTTGCGCAATACCCAATACCCACAGTACCGTGCAGTATCGAAGAGCCCTCACTGCTGCTTGATCATCCTATTTTTCCAACATAATTGAGGAAATTAGAACAATCCAAAATTTATTTTTGATACTGTCGCAAAGCTAACTAAAAAGCAGCATTCCCCAAGAGAGGATGGCTTTCACTTTAGCAGTAATAAATTCATGAACTTCTTTGAGGAAAGGATCGTGATCATTAGAAAGCAAATTACGGACTTCTACGGCTGCTAGAATCCTGACTAGAACCAAAAAACATGATCATATTACTCCAGTGCTAATGGGGAGAACCGGTTGAAAGTTTCTGTCGGCTGAATGAGCGACACCAGTTGAGCATTTCTACAGCATTTCCCTCCAGAAGCCATGAGAAAGTTGTCCGGCTGCGGGGACTGTTGGAGTGGATTTATACTACTATCTGTACTTACTGGTGGCACAGACGCTGTTTCATCCTTTCCTACACTGAAATTACCCTTGCCTAATGATTGCATCTGAAGTTGGGCTTGCAGCATAGCTATCCTCGCCATAAGGCGATCGTTCTCCTGTATATTATGAGTACAGCGACTGCAATTAGAACGCATCATGTTAATGTTACTACTTAGCTTCGGTTGTTGGAGGTCCTGACGAACCATGTCCAGATAAAGCGTCCGGAGTGAAAAAGTTGAATGGAAAAAAAGTTGAGTGAGGGGAAAAACTAAAAATATAAACGCTAATGAAAAAGTAAAAACCGTAAAGTTGTCAGGTATCAAAGTAAGGTTAGCAGCACGTAAACAAGTTTGCAAGTTGTGACCGGAAATGACATGCAAGCAGAAATGACACCACAGAGAATCCTTCACTCTGGCACCCCTCTGGCCCCAAAATGTTTAGGGCCTTCCTCTGACATCGCCTGGTGTAAAGGTCTTGGATGGCAGGAATCTTAGCCCCAGTGACTTACTGGGCCGTACGCACTACACTCTGTAGTGCCTTGTGGTCATAGGCCGAGCAATTTCCATATCAGGCAGTGATGCAACCAGTCAGGCAGGATGCTCTCGATGTTGCAGCTGTAGAACCTTTTGAGGATCTCAGGACCCATGCCAAATCTTTTTAGTTTCCTGAGGTGGAATAGGCTTTGTCGTGCCCTCTTCAGGACTGTCTTGGTGTGTTTGGACCATTCTAGTTTGTTGTTGATGTGGACACCAAGGAACTTGAAGCTCTCAACCTGCTCCACTACAGCCCCGTCGATGAGAATGGGGGCGTGCTCGATCCTCCTTTTCCTGTAGTCCACAATCATCTCCTTCGTCTTGGTTATGTTGACGGATAGGTTGTTATTCTGGCACCACCCAGCCAGGTCTCTGACCTCCTCCCTATAGGCTGTCTTGTCGTTGTCGGTGATCAGGTCTACCACTATTGTGTCGTCTGCAAACTTAATGATGGTGTTGGAGTCGTGCCTGTCCATTTTATTTTATTTATCCGTTATTTTACCAGGTAAGTTAACTGAGAACACATTCTCATTTGCAGCAACGACCTGGGGAATAGTTACAGGGGAGAGGAGGGGGATTAATGAGCCAATTGTAAACTGGGGATTATTAGGTGTCCGTGATGGTTTGAGGGCCAGATTGGGAATTTAGCCAGGACACCGGGGTTAACACCCCTACTCTTACGATAAGTGCCATGGGATCTTTAATGACATCAGAGAGTCAGGACACCCGTTTAACGTCCCATCCGAAAGACGGCACCCTACACAGGGCAGTGTCCCCAATCACTGCCCTGTGTAGGGAGCTCCAGTGTTGAGGATCAGCGTGGCAGATGTGTTGCTACCTACCCTCACCACCTTGGGGCGGCCCGTCAGGAAGTCCATGATCCAGTTGAAGAGGGAGGTGTTTAGTCCCAAGATCCTTAGTGATGAGTTTTGAGGGTACAATGGTGTTGAACGCTGAGCTGTCATCATTGAATAGCAATCTCACATACGTGTTCCTTTTGTCCAGGTGGGAAAGGGCAGTGTGGAGTGCATCATCTGTGGATCTGTTTGGGCGGTATGCAAATTGGATTGGGTCTAGGGTTTCTGGGATAATGGCTCTGGACGTGAGTGCTACGGGTCTGTAGTCATTTAGGCAGGTTGCCTTTGTGTTCATGGGCACAGGGACTATGGTGGTCTGCTTGAAACATGTTGGTATTACAGACTCAATCAGGGACATGTTGAAAATGTCAGTGAAGACACCTGCCAGATGGTCAGCACACATATTGACGCTTTGCCTGTTTGATTGTTTGTTGCAGGGCATAGCAGGATTTCTTGTAAGCTTCCGGGTTAGAGTCCCGCACCTTGAAAGCCGCAGCTCTACCCTTTAGCTCAGTGTCGAATGTTGCCTGTAATCCATGGCTTCTGGTTGGGGTATGTACGTACAGTCACTGTGGGGACGACATCCTCGATGCACTTATTGATAAAGCCAGTGACTGATGTGGTGTACTCCTCAATGCCATTGGAAGAATCCCAGAACGTGTTCCTGTCTGTGATTGCAAAATAGTCCTGTAGTTTAGCATCTGCTTCATCTGACCACTTTTTTATAGACTGAGTCACTGATGTTTCCTGCTGTAAATTTTCTTGTACGCAGGAATCAGGATGATAGAGTTGTGGTCGGATTTACCAAATGGAGGGCGAAGATAGCTTCGTACGCATCTGTGTGTGGAGTACAGGTGATCAAGAATATTTTTCCCTCTGGTTGCACATTTAACATGTTGATGGAAATTTGGTAGAACTGATTTCCCTGCATTTAAGTCTCTGGCCACTAGGAGCGTCGCTTCTGAGTGAGTGGTTTCCTGTTTGCTTATTTCCTTATACAGCTGACTGAGTGCAGCATCTGTCTGTGGTGGTAAATAAACAGCCACGAAAAGTATAGCTGAAAACTCTCTAGGCAAGTAGTTTGGCCTGCAATTTATCACAATATACTCTACTTCGGGCGAGCAAAATCTAGAGACTTCCTTAGATTTGGTGCACCAGCTGTTGTTTACAAATATGCACAGACCCCCCCCCCCCCCCCCCCCCCCCCCCCCCCCTCGTCTTACCCGAGTGTGCTGTTCTATCTTGTCGTCATTCAGCCACAATTCCGTGAAACATAGAAGATTTCAGTTTTTGATGTCCCATTAGTAGGATAATCGTGATCGTACCTCGTCTAGTTTATTGTCCAATGATTGCACGTTGGCGAGTAGTATTGACGGTAATGGCAGCTTTCCCACTCGCCTTTTTCGGGTCCTGACCAGGCATCCGGCTCTTTGTCCTCTGTACCTGCGTTGCTTCCTTTGGCAAATAACGGGGATGTTGGCCCTGTAGGGTGTTTGAAGAATGTCCTGTTCGTCTTGCTTGTTGAAGGAAAAATCTTTGTCTAATCCGAGGTGAGTGATCGCCCTGATGTCCAGAAGCTCTTTTCTGCTGTAAGATATGGTTGCAGAAACATTTTGTACAAAATAGGTTATATATATAACACGAAATGGAATAGACAACAGGTGGAAATTATAGGCAATTAGCAAGACACCCCCAATAAAGGAGTGGTTCTTTAGGTGGTGACCACAGACCACTTCTCAGTTCCTATGCTTCCACAGCCCTCCATGTTCTCGCCAGAGGTAGCCTGACTGCCATTAGGTACTGAGATGAGATCCTCAGACCCCTTGTGAGACCATATGCTGGTGCGGTTGACCCTGGGTTCCTCCTAATGCAAGACCTCATGTGGCTGGAGTGTGTCAGCAGTTCCTGCAAGAGGAAGGCATTGATGCTATGGACTGGCCCGCCGGTTCCCCAGACCTGAATCCAATTGAGCACATCTGGGACATCATGTCTCGCTCCATCCACTAACGCCACGGTGCACCACAGACTGTCCAGGAGTTGGCAGATGATTTTGTCCAGGTTTGGGAGGAGATCCCTCAGGAGACCATCCGCCACCTCATCAGGAGCATGCCCAGGCGTTGTAGAGAGGTCATATAGCTACACACACTACTGAGCCTCATTTTGACTTGTTTTAAGGACATTACATCAAAGTTGGATCAACCTGTAGTGTGGTTTTCCACTTTAATTTTGAGTGTGACTCCAAATCCAGACCTCCATGGGTTGATAAATTTGATTTCCATTGATCATTTTTGTGTGATTTTGTTGTCAGCACATTCAACTATGTAAAGAAAAAAGTATTTAATAAGAATATTTAATTCATTCAGATCTAGGATGTTATTTTAGTGTTCCCTTTATTTTTTTGAGCAGTGTATATACACACACTACCGTTCAAAAGTTTGGGGTCACTTAGAAATGCCCGTGTTTTTGAAAGCTATTTTTTGTCCTTTAAAATAACATCAAATTGATCAGAAATACAGTGTAGTATTTGTTAATGTTGTAAATGACTATTGTACCTGGAAACGGCAGATTTTTTTATGGAATGTCTACATAGGCGTACAGAGGCCCATTATCAGCAACCATCACTCCTGTGTTCCAATGGCACGTTGTGTTAGCCAATCCAAGTTTATCATTTTAAAAGGCTAATTGGTCATTAGAAAACCCTTTTGCAATTATGTTAGCACAGCTGAAAACTGTTGTGCTGATTAAGCTTGTGTAGTCTTAACATTCTCCATACTCCACTTGTCCTTAGGGTAAAAAATGACTCGTCTTCACTAAACCCCTAAAATTAAGCATCTTAATTGGATTTTAAACCCCAAATATGTTTTGCATGAAGAAACAACCTGTCATTCATCACAAACGTTTGTCTGGGTTTTCCCTCTTCACAATGCAGAATGACTGCATTTAATTAGTGGACACCACTGGTTTTTATTACAACACACCTGTCATAATTGTTTTCTTTACTAAAGTAGAGGTTTTTTATTATTATTACTAAAGGTACTGCATAGGTGTAAACATGATTTTTTTTATGCACATGTCTTAGCCTAAGAAAGTAGCAGAAATATGCATAAAGTAGTTTTGAATGCATTTTATTGATGGGGAAACTATAACAGTCTTGAACTTTTTCTGACACCATAGTGATATATTCTTATATACTGTGCAATGAGGAATTCTACATAATACTAGTCTTCTCCCATTTCTTTAACCATTGCCCACACCCACAAGGTGTATAAACAACAACAATAAATAAGAATAAAATAAGATAATAGATACAAAACATGAAGAACATAAATCAATCAACTCCAATTAGCACATGTAGGACAGTATGTAAGTGTGTGTGCACGGACATTGCAGATGTATCTCACACATGTGCAACACATAGTATTTGTTTTACAGTCCTTCTTAGGGGGGCAGAATTTGCATATCCTCCTTTTTCCTGTCCCAGCTGCAGCCTCAGTTGGATCAGGACAAGATTCAGCCCCATGAACTGCGTTCACAAGCGCTGCAGAGGCTGCTGTGCGGGGGAGGCTCTCCCTTCTTTGAATGTGTGGCGTTACAAGTGCCTTTCCCATCTGCTCTGGGATCACCCTCCTCTTGTTCCGCTTATCAGGTAGGGATGCTCTTGTTCCATATCACAAAGGCATTGTATGAGGACACATCAATGATGTTATGGAAGATGACCAGGGGCCAGTGGGCAGTCATCCTCCTGCAGCTGTAAGTTCCAATCACCTTCTCCAGGTTGTCCACGCCTCCTTTGTTGTGGATACAGTCCAGAATGATGACTGGCTTCCTGTCCTCACAATCATTGATCTCAGCTGTTTTGTGCAGTGTGCTCAGGAGGACCACATTCTTGTTCCTCTTTGGGAGGTAAGAAACTGGAGTGGTGGTGGCGGTAAAGGCAAACTTACTTTAATGAGAAGGCCTCTCTCCTCCTTGTTGTGAGGAGTGCAGGGGGAAGTCAGGCTTGTTCTTTCTAACTGTGCTAACCATGGTGATCTTCCTCTTCAGGAGCTGCTGGCTGAGTTCAATCAGTAGCACACAATCTCAATTTCTCATTGTGTGTGTGTGTGTGTGTGTGTTTGTGGTTTTTGTGGTGTGTAAATGATTTTATAACTGTTGTCAGGATGAATATATAAGTACAGGTTATTTACAAGTAAGTACCCCTCAAAATACACATCATTTTATCTAGCTAGTGTAACACCCCGTAATTACATTGATATTACATGTACTCCATAGTGTACTTGTGGGTTTATCCTCTCACTTGGATGGCAAGAAGGTTGAGGTTATCATAATTGGTAACATATACACACACAATTCTAGTCTGAGATGACACCTGTATGGTAGATCCCTGTCAGTGAGGTTGACCTAAATCTGATCTGATCTGATTTTTGTGAATGGTACACTTATTGGGGACAAGTGCTATCAACAACATTGAGATTTTGAACCTTTGTAATCTTGGACACCCAGCACATCTGTCCTCGAGAGATAACAACCTTTTGACAGTTATTACTGAATCAGATGCGGCTGAGAAGAAACTAAACACTAAATTGGTGAATTTAGTGGATACGTGCCCATTTGTAAGAAGCATAGTAACAAGCATTTATTGTTACACCTCTGTAATTACAGACTGCAATTACCACCATTTGTGTTATTTCAGTGTAACTATGAGTTATTACAATTAATAATTATTGTTACAGTGTAATTACACTAATAAGAACCCCTTAAAATTAAGTTATCAAGACGTTTCACAGCGATGGGAGCATTCCGACATTCTCTACCCTTTTCTCTTGATTTGACTGCAGGTGAAGCTTGCTGCAATTTCTGTCTGAACCACTTTGCATTGTGTGCAGTGTGCATTGTGTGCCTCTGGCGTATTGATTGAATTAAACAAAGAACCTCCATGAGGGGAAAAAAGAGAAAATGCATTCATATTCCTAGAGTCTTGCAGGTTGAGGTTTGTAGTCATGAATCTTGTCATGGAGACAAAAATGAGTGATTTCCGCTAGATTTATAGCCAAAATTGGCTATAAAACATCAAATACACTTTTTGGTCTTAATTAATTACTTTGTGGCTGTGCTAGTTAGTTACCAATCTGCAAAGCTGCCTCTATGTCAAGATTCATGAGAATAAGGCCTGCCATGGCCTTTTCTTTCTGGACTTTCATTTTTAACATTAATTACTGTTAATTTCACCCATTCTCTGAAATGTTTTCCCTTTTTCAACAGCCGCACCGTCAATTGGTCCACATCACATTAAGTCAGTTACCTCTTTTCTCTCTCTGTCTCTCTCTCTCACCCCTTCAACTCTTCAAGAGTGTGCTTTAAATGTGGAACTGAATAGAGGGTCAGAGACAATGGTCTTTTTGATTGAGCAAGCCAATTTAGTGTCTATTATCGTTAGACTTCTTGAACGGGCCCAATTTAGTTTCAAGTGGGAAGTCAGAATTGAAATTCATGAGGGGCTAGATTAATTTGATGTCTGCTGAATACACACATCAAACAGTGGAAATTTAGAGCAGTGGAAGAGCACTGGGGCTGGGGGCAGACACACAGTGATGTACATGTGCTCTTATATAAGGAGAGGACAGTGTCTTTACACTCTCTCTGTCTCTGTCAATGACACCTAAAGACTTTGTCTGGAGGTACTTGTCTTGTCCTATGTTCGTCACTGTCACATGCCCTACAGGTTACACTACAACCGCACAACTCGTCTTCAAGTGTGACTCGCATTGTGAATATCACGGCAAAGCCAGCGGGCCTGACTTGGATAACCTTCGTCATATCATTTGGTGTTGTGGCAAAGGCAAATTAATACATCTGAAATGCCTGCTGTGTGCTAGTGTGTGTTTGTTTGTGTGTGAGAGAGAGAAATAAATAGTGTGTGTTTCACAGGAGATTGGTGGCAACTTCATTGGGGAGGACGGCCTCGTGGTAATGGCAGGAGCAGAATAAGTGAAATGGTAGCAAACACATCAAACACATTGTTTCCATGTGTTTGATGTCATTCCATTTGCTCCGTTCCACCCACTATTACGAGCCGTCCTCCTCTCAGCAGCCTCTCATATACTGTATGTGTGTGTGTGCGTGCGTGCGTGTGTATGCATGTCTCTTTCTCTGTGTGTGTGTGTGTGTGTGTGTTTCTGTTTTTCAGTCTTCTGTGATGTACAGTGCATTGGGAAAGTATTCAGACCCCTTGACTTTTTCTACATTTTGTTACGTTATAGCCATATTTTAAAATGGATTATAAAAAAAAAAAAAAATTACTCAGCAGTATGCACACAATACCCCACAATGACAAAGTCGAAAACAGGTTTAGACATTTTTGCAAATGTATTAAAAACTAAAAACAGAAATACCTTATTTACATAAGTATTCAGACCCTTTGCTATGAGAATTATAATTGAGCTCAGGTGCATCCTGTTTCCATTGATTATTCTTGAGAGGTTTCTACAACTTGAGTGGAGTCCACCTGTGGTAAATTCAATTGATTGGACATGATTTGGAAAGGCACACACCTGTCTATATAAGGTCCTACGTTTGACAGTGCATGTCAGAACAAAAACCAAGCCATGTGGTTGAAGGAATTATCTGTAGAGCTCCGAGACAGGATTGTGTCAATTCACTGATCTAGGGAAGGATACCAAACAATGTCTGCAGCATTGAAGGTCCCCAAGAACACAGTGGCCTTCATCATTCTTAAATGGAAGAAGTTTGGAACCAAGAAAGACTCTTCGTAGAGCTGACTGCCCGGCCAATCCGAGCAATCGGGGGAGAAGGGCCTTGGTCAGGGAGGTGACCAAGAACCTGATGGTCACGCTGACTGGAGCTCTAGAGTTCCTCTGTGGAGATGGGAGAACCTTCCAGAATGACAACCATATCTGTAGCACTCCACCAATCAGGCCTCTCCAATCAGGCCTCTATTGTAGCGTGGCCAGATGGAAGCCACTCATTAGTAAAAGGCACATGACAGCCTGCTTTGAGTTTGCCAAAAGGCACCGAAAGGACTCTCAGACCATGAGAAACAAGATTCTCTGGTCTGATGAAACTAAGATTGAACTCCTAAATGCCAAGTGTCACGTCTGGAGGAAACCTGGCACCATCCCTACGGTGATTCATGGTGGTGGCAGCATCATGTTGTGGGGATGTTTTTCAGCAGCAGGGACTGGGAGACTAGTCAGGATTGAGGCAAAGATAAAGCTTCCTCACCTGTCCATGTCCCCATACCGGGCTCGAAACAGTGATCCTCTGCTTGCAAACACACATGACGTCCCTACTTCACAACATACCAACTGTTTGACCTATTGAAAGATATCTAATTCGATAGCTCCATCTGCGACATTTCAAGCTAGCTGTGGAGTGAGCATACAGTACCTTCTTAACTCCATTACAGAAGGAAACTCTCTCTCGCCCATCTTTACACTAATCCAATATGTTTCCAATATGTTTTTTATTTGTTTGCGTTAGCTAGCAATAGCCTATTTGAAACATCGCCTTCTCCTGGCCACATTTACCTGACAGATTCAGTGGCTTGACAACCCTCAAAAAGCTTGAAAACCCCAATAGAGTTTTGGCCAAAGTTTAGAAGAAAAAACTCAAACAGAACATAACTCATTATGTTTTTATTTGACTTAGTTTTTTGGAGTCAAAGATACTAGTTTCAATATCTATATATTTTTTTAAATGGTTTGTTAATTATTTTATTTCAGTTTATCAAGATTTTAGTTTTAGTTGTAGTTTTAGTTCACTATAATAACCTTGGTGCACAGCATGCATCTGTTTGGCTGAGGGGAGCAAGGAGGGCAAGAGGAAGGTCAAGCCCCCATCCACTCTAAGGATTCCAACTGTCTGTTATCCAGCCTGCTTTCTCATAACCTGTGGAAAGAAATATCAAGAGACATCACATTCAAGTCACACACAATCCCAGTCAAAACCCAGGAAACTAACACCACGGGGTGCCTGCACTAAAGGTCACAAAGAAAAGGGCAGTCAAAAAAAGACAACAACAAGGCTTGGGGAGAGATCGAGAAGAAGAAAATAGGCTGTTTTCTGATGCGGCAGAGGATTGTGATTGAATTACAGTAGTTTAGAAGATAATTTTTTCTTCATTGTGTCAAGTATCTCTTTTATGAGGCTGTGTTCTGAAAAGTTTTATGTGAAAGAAATTGATTTTCTGAGGCATGCAGAGCCGTGTCTGTTGTCAAACGGAGGTGTAAAAGTTTGTTGTGCTTTATTGAATGCGATTTACTCGGGGACTTAATGATGTAAGTCATACCACTTGACTCGTGCCTCTTCTCACAGACTTCTCTAAAGCGCCCTCATTTCTGCACCAAGCAGCAGACTCAATAGAACTACCCTAACGAGCTACCATTTAATAATGCATGTTGTGATATCAAACGTTTAAACGTTATAATTGTCTCTGGATTGTCCTTAACAATCATCGACTGTCCGTGGATACAGAAGATTTTGAACGTGCGTGTGTGTGCGTGTGTGTGTGTGCGCCCGTGTGTGTTTGCATGTGTGAGACGTACAGGGCATTCATAAAGTATTCAGATGCCTTCACTTTTTCCAAATTTTGTTACGCTACAGCCTTATTCTAAAATTGATTTAAAAGAAATTCTCATCAATCTACACACAATTCCACATAATGACAAAGCTAAAACAGGTTTTCAGAAATGTTGCTAATTTATTACAAATAAAAACAGAAATAACTTATTTAGAGAAGTATTCAGTCCCTTTGCTATGACATTCAAAATTGAGCTCAAGTGCATCCTGTTTCAATTGATCATCCTTGAGATGTTTCTAAAACTTGGAGTCCATCTGTGGTAAATTCAGTTGATTGGACATGATTTGGAAAGGCACACACCTGTCAGTTGACAGTGCATGTCAGAGCAAAAACCAAGCCATGAGGTTGAAGGAATTGTCAGTAGAAGGCCGAGACAGGATTGTGTCGAGGCACAGATCTGGGGAAAGGTACCAACATTTTTCCTCAGCATTGAAGGTCCCCAAGAACACAGTGGCCTCCATCATTCTTAAATAGAAGACGTTTGGAACCACCAAGACTCTTCCTAGAGCTGGTCACCTGGCCAAACTGAAAAATAGGGGGAGGTGGCCATGAACCCGATGGTCACTCTGACAGAGCTCCAGAGTTCCTCTGTGGAGATGGGAGAACCTTCCAGAAAGACGACCAGCTTTGTAGCACTCCACCAATCAGGCCTTTATGGTAGAGTGGCCAGATGGAAGCCACTCCTCAGTAAAAGGCACATGACAGCCCACTTGGAGTTTAGCCAAAAGGCTCCTAAAGGACTCTCAGACCATGAGGGGCCCAGCCAGAGCCCCGACTTGAACCCAATCGAATATCTCTGTAGAGACCTGAAAATAGCTTTGCAGCGACTCGCCCCTCCAACCTGCAGAGCTTGAGAGGATCTGCAGAGAAGAATGGGAGAAACTCCCCAAATACAGTTGTGTCAAGCTTATAGCATAATAACCAAGAAGACTCAAGGCTGTAATTGCAGCCAAAGGTGCTTCAACAAAGTTCTCAGTAAAGGGTATGAATACTTAACCTGTCTACGATACTGGTTCCCAATTGGGGATCAACCCTCCCACGTTCAGCTGAAACGGTGGCGCATGGAACGCAAAAATATTCTTAAAAATATTTAACCTCCACACATTAACCTGTCTACGATACTGGTTCCCAATTGGGAATCAACCCTCCCACGTTCAGCTGAAACGGTGGCACATGGAACGCAAAAATATTCTTAAAAATATTTAACCTCCACACATTAACAAGTCCAATAGCTCAAATGAAAGATAAACATCTTGTTCATCTAGCCAGCAAGTCAGATTTCTAAAATGTTTTACGGCGAAAACATAGCACATATATATGTAAAACCACCACCAGACACAGCTCATTTCAATAGCCAAAACATGCAATCAACAAACGCAGGATTAAAAAATAAATCGCTCACTAACCTTTTGAAAATCTTCATCAGATGACAGTAATATGACATATTACACAGTACATATTTTTTTTTTCAATAATATGCCATTTATATCCATAAATGTCCATTTACAGTGAGTTCACCTTCAGAAATTACTCAAAAATGCCCGCAGGAAATCTATGTAGCGCGGCAAGATAACGTAAATAGACATCATAAACTTTGACTAAATATACATGTTCTACATATAGTTAGAAAGATACACTGCTTCTTTATGCAACCGCTGTGTTAGATTTATTTTTAACGTTACAGAAATCGCACACTATTCCATATGCTGAGACAGCGCTCAGTTCCAAGCTACATTTCCACGTAATGTTGGAGTCAACAGAAACACAGATTTAAGCATAAATATTCCCTTACCTTCGATGGTCTTCGTTCAGAATGTTCTGGAAGGCTTCATACTTACCCAATACATCGTTTGGTTTCAAGTCTTGCGTCTTTGTATTAGCTACTGCTAATAACATCAGCTGAAATGCACCCAAAACGTCCTCTGGTCCGGATAAGTTGCGCATCAAAACTTCAAAATTACACATTATATGTCGACTAAACAGGTCAAACTAAGTGCAGAAGCAAGCTTTATGATGTTTTAGACATGCAAAACAAACTTCAATTCAATCGGCCATCGTCTGCCCTTCTCTTGAGTGCTGGAAAACAAAGGAATGGCTGGGACCAATTCGCGCCCATACGCACAGCCTATTCTCTCGTGGCACGCACTAATTTCACTCCCATAGGGTCAATTCTCGCGGGATTTGAATGATTTGAAGCTCTAATGAAAGAGGACATCTAGCGGAAGAGAAAGAAAGTGTCCCCAGAATCATAACTGGTTGGGAAGGGTGGGGGCTATGACGTCAAAGTTGCTCCAACTTTCATGGCCACAAAAACTAGTTTGGAAGAATGCCTGCCCTGTGAGTTCTGCTATACTTACAGACATAATTCCAACGGTTTTAGAATCTTTAGAGTTTTTTCTATCCAATAATAATTTTTATTTGCATATATTAGCAATTTTTGACAGATTTGTTTTCCAGTTTACTAGGGGTACCCAATCTCTCCAAAGGGGGCGTATGTCTGCCATATCCTTAACAGGTTTTAAGTAAATGTCATATTTCAGTTTTTTTATATACTGTATCTAAATGTGAAAACATTTCTACAAACCTGTTTTTGCTTTGTCCTTGGGGTATTGTGAATAATAAGGGAAAAAAACGATTGAATCAATTTTAAATAAGGCTGAAACGTAACAACATTTGGAAAAAGTGAAGTGGTCTGAAAACTTCAGAATGCACTGTAAGTGAAAGAGAAACTGCCAGAGATGTTCAAGTTAAGTACTTGGACAACAGAGAGCTCTAGATTCTGGACAAATCACAGGTGATTTTGAACTTGAATATCCCAATAGACACTTGGCATCATTTGCATTGAACATCCATTTGACTCAATGTCATGTGTTTCTGCCAAACCCAAGAACTTGATTGCAATTATAAGAATGTTGTTTCTTAGAATTCCATCCTCTTTCTCTGAATTCCTTTTTTGCCCCACTCTCCTGTTCTGATTGAACAAACCCAGAATGGAGAAACTGCGAGACCTGTTCTTCAGAGAAGCTGATTGGTGCAGACAGTACAAAAGGCCAGAACACAAGCATAACCGTAGCATTCTAGGAACAAACCTCTTAATGTAGCATTCATTTACACTACCATTCAAAGATTTGGGGTCACTTAGAAATGTCCTTGTTTTTGAAAGAAAAGCAAATTTTTTTTGTCCATTAAAATAACATAAAATTGATCAGAAGCACAGTGTAGACATTGTTGATGTTGCAAATGACTATGGTAGCTGGAAACGGCAGATTTTTATAAGAATATCTACATAGGCGTACAGAGGCCCATTACCAGCAACCACCATTCTGTGTTCCAATGACACATTGTGTTAGCTAATCCAAGTTCATAATTTTAAAAAGGCTAATTGATCATTAGAAAATATTCAACTAGTCTAAAGAAGGCCAGTTTTATTGCTTCTTTAACCAGGACAACAGTTTTCAGCTGTGCTAACATAATTGCAAAAGGGTTTTCGATTGATCAATTAGCCTTTTAAAAGGATAAACTTGGAATAGCTAACACAACGTGCTCTTGGAACACAGGAGTGATGGTTGCTGATAATGGGCCTCTGTACGCCTATGTAGATATTGTTTCGAGCTACAATAGTCATTTACAACATTAACAATGTCTATACTGTACTTCTGATACATTTTAATGTTATTTTAAATGGACAAAAAAAATAGCTTTTCTTTCAAAAACAAGGACATTTCTTCGTGACCCCTAACTTTTGAACGGTAGTGTAGATGTTGTTGTGTTTTGTCTGATCTTCAACGTAAAGAACTTGGCAAGTGATTGCAGAATGCATTTTTTAAAGTATGATTTTATGTTTAGCCATTCACTGTACAACATACATGTTTGCATCTCAGAATTCAGACAGACAACTGTGTCCCCCATTGAGGATGTCAAGATGTAAAGTCTGACTCATCCTGACATTTGGCATAGAAAAACACTCTGACCCGTCTGTAAAGGCTTCACTGGGCCCTGGTGCAATGGTAGTGCTAGTTTAGGATCTGTTTGTCGTTTAGATCACAATGAATAAGATTATATCAGCACTCCTACTCTGTGATGTTTAATGAAAAGTGGCCAGGCCTAATCATGCCGCAACCAGCTGTATGTCGATGACATGTTCAGTCACGCAGTCAATGAAAACCCTACAAGGTCCTATTCTCCTCCCCGAGTGTTAGCCAACAGCTGTTTTCTTCTGACTTTTTATTTTATTTTACCGGGGTAATTTAGCACTGCTTACAGCTGTCTTTCATCCCATCAGAGAAATGTTGAGGAAGCGATTAACCTTAAAAAAGTTTTTTTTAATGCTGTCAACATCACCGTCATCACCGCAAGGCCATCCATCCTGGGAACCAGATAGATGATGCCGTTTGCTAGCTTGTATAGTATTTTTAATATCTATCCACCTAACGATCACGCACTCACACAGAGCATGCACAAATGTCTCAAACTAATTGTCCCTCCAAAACCCATCGTCGCACATTCATCATTTCCCAATGTCTATTGGTGCATTGGTTCATTGTGCTGCATGCTGAATGCCAAAGACACTTAGTTGTGGTGAAGAGAGAAGAAAAAAAGTCAAATGTACAGAAATGATAGCCGATCCCTCAGGGTTTATATAGTTCTTAATGTGTATTGTTCTAAAAGCAATGAATCTGTTTTGGTTTTCTTTGTCGCCCGTGCATAAAGACAACATTATAATTTTACAAAGCTCTCTCTGATTCATGGCAATGTTCATTGTATTATGGGGAGGAATCCAAAGTCTGTTTAGACACAGCATGACAGATTCTGCTCCATGCTATTGTGGAGTAGATTGATAGAGGGCCATCGCCGTTCTGCAGATCCGGAATATGCACAATAGGCATGTGTGAATAGGAGTAATCAGATGTTACTGCGGGTGTAGCATTTTGCTACACCCGTAATAACATCTGCTAAATGTGTGTGTGTGACTAATAAAATTTGATTTGATGATGGTGCCATGTGTTTGTGTATGTGTGTGCTTGTGTCTGCATACTCTGTTTGTGTATTCTTGCGTGCGTGCATGCCTATTGTATGCAATTTTGTTCGAGGTGAGTGAGATAATTTCCCTGTACAAGGACATGTGTTGTATCCATTACATGTAAGGGAAAAATAACGGTAACTGTACTCCGTTATGTTACCAGCAAACATTTTGTAATCAGATTACAGATGCTTTTGAAAAACGAGATGATTTTGTTCAAGTTTGTTCCACCTGAGCGAGTCTGACCAGAAGTCAGAGACCACTATGATGACACACCAAATGTGTTTGATGGATCCATGAAAGAGAGCAGGAATAGGCTTTTGTGGGCTAAAGTCCAAGCTATGTCTTCCAATGGTAAAACTGCTGTCGGCATCCAAAGATTATCTTACATGAATAAACACTTGGATGTAAGGATAACATCAGTTGTGTAGTCTACGGCGATACGGCTGTCACTTATTATTGATATCTACATAGTGCATTTATGTGAATCACATTGCTCTCTCATTTGGCTATTTGCCCCTTACAGATTGTGTTTTTTGTGGATGGCTGCCTATCAAATCACTGTTTTTGAAACCAGTGGACAGCCAGTGAAAATGCACTCTTGCAATAGCTGCATAGAGAAGAGCCCTAATGCCGCCAACAAAGTGTAACGATAGACACTTGGAGATGAGAAGCAAGTACAGGGAATGAACATTTAATTAACCTCTAGCGTTCCACCTCAACAACAGCCAGTGAAATTGCAGGGCGCCAAATTCAAAACAACAGAAATCCCATAATGAAAATTCCTCAAGCATACAAGTATTATTTTAAAGATAAACTTCTTGTAAATCCAACCAGTGTCCGATTTCAAAACGGCTTTACTGCGAAAGCACACCATGCGATTATGTTAAGTCAGCACCTAGTCACAGAAAACCATACAGCCATTTTTCCAGCCAAAGAGAGGAGTCACAAAAAGCAGAAATAGAGATAAAATGAATCACAAACCTTTGATGATCTTCATTAGATGGCACTCATAGGACTTCATGTTACACAATGCATGTATGTTTTGTTCGAAAAAGTTCATATTTATATCCAAAAATCTCAGTTTACATTGGCGTGTTAGGGTCAGAAATGCATTGTCTCAAACAAACATCTGATGAAAGTGCAGAGAGCCACATCAAATTGCAGAAATAATAAACATGGATAAACGCTAGAAGTGTTAAACATACAAATATAGATAGACTTCTCCTTAATGCAACCGCTGTGTCAGATTTCAAAGAGGCTTTACGGAGAAAGCACACTTTGCGATTATGTTAGGTCTGCGCCTAGCCACAGAAACCCATACAGCCATTTTCCAGCCAAGGAGAGTCACAAAAGTCAGAAATAGCATTAAAATTAATCACTTACCTTTAACGATCTTCATCTGGTGGCACTTCCAGGTCTCCATGTTAGACAATAAATGTTTTGTTCGATAATGTCCCTCTTTATGACCAAATACCTCCTTTTGGTTCGAGCGTTTTGTCCAGTAATCCGAATGCTTAAGGCACGTGCACTAAGTCCAGACGAAACGTTTTTAAAAAGTACAATAAAAGTTAGTAGAAACATGCCAAACGATGTTTAAAATCAATCCTCCAGTTGTTTTTGTCATAAATAATATTTCAAAAGCTTCGTCAATAGGAAAGGAGAAACAAGAAAGGCGCGTACCCAATCAGGCGCATGGCTGATGAATGGAAATTTCCACTGGCCACTAATTGAAAGTGCTGTTTCTCCCTCATTTTTCAGAGTAAAAGCCTGAAACAATGCCTAAAGACTAGCCACATGTAGAGGAAGCCATAGAGACCGTGAACTGGATCCTAAGTCTTTGTATGGTGGATAGGCTTTCAATGGAAAAACAGCCCTTCAAAATAATAGTACTTCCTGGTTGGATTTTCCTCTGGTTTTTGCCTGGCATATCAGTTCTGTTATACTCATAGACATTATTGTAACAGTTTTGGAAACTGTAGAGTGTTTGCTATCCAAATCTACTAATTATATGCATATCGTCTCTTCTGGGCCTGAGTAGCAGGCAGTTTAATTTGGGCACGCTTTTCATCCAAACTTCCGAATGCTGCCCCCTACCCTAGTGAAGTTAACAATGGGCATGAAACAGGACACGACAGCATCTGGACAAGAAAACATAACGACATTAATGCGGAGATGGGAATCGGGAGCAGGCGTGACAGTACCCCCCCTCCCCCCCCCTCTAAGGGCACCACCCGGCGTCCCACCTGGGCGAGCCTGATGAGCTGGCCGAGGCCGGGGAGCCCGACGTGCCGGCTGAGGTGTGAAAGCCTGACGATCCCGCTGAGGCGTGGGAGACTGATGAGCCGGCTGAGGTGTGGGAGCCTGACGGGCCGGCTGAGTGATGACGAAGGGAGTCTGATGAGCTGACTGAGGCATGGGAGCCCGATGAGCCGGCTGAGACATGACGTGGGATGGGAACCTGCCGAGCCCACCGAGGCAAGGAAACCTCTCGAGCCAGCTAAGGCATGGAAGCCCGATGAGCCAGCTAAGGCACCCATGGACTCTCTAATAGCAGCACCTGGACCCGACGTCAGCAACAAAACAGAAAATTCCATGATGCTTCAAATTGTTGTGTCAGCATTCTGTCATGACCGCCGCTGGGAGACGAGAAGCAAGTACAGGGAGTGAACATTTAATGGATAATAGACCAGAAACAAACAAAGAGAATGCCTGGACAGGAGAAAAATGAATGACATCAATTATGTCATGGGGAACAAACTGAGAAGCAGACAGATATACAGGGGCAATCAACAAAGTAATGGAGTCCAGGTGAGTCCAATATTGCGTAGATGCGCGTAATGATGGTGACTGTTGTGCATAATGAAGGGTAGCCTGGCTTTCCGCCTGGGGAATCTGACAGGCTGGCCGAGGCATGGGCGCTGGACTAGCTGGCTGAGGCAAAGAAGCCATATGACCCGGCTGAGGCATAGGAGTCCGACGAGCTTGCTGAGGCGTGGGAGTCCGATGTTCCGGCTGAGGAGTGAAAGCCTGACGATCCCACTGAGGCGTGAGAGCCTGACGAGCCGGCTGAGGCGTGAGAGCGTGATGGGCTGGCTGAGGTATGATGTGGGATGGGAGCCCGACGAGCCCGCTGAGGCATGATGGGTGATGGGAGCCTACTTCCAGGATGCATACAAGCCCCCCCCCCCCCCCCCCCCCGCCCTCCTTTTGGAAAATCTGACCATGACTCCATTTGCTCCTCCATTCCTATAGGCAGAAACTCAAACAGGAAGTATTCAACGCTGGTCTGACCAATTGGAATTCATGCTTCAAGATTGTTTTGGTCATATGGGATATGTTCCAGTTAGCTTTTGAGAATAATATTGATGAATTCACTGAAACGATAACTAAGTTTATCCGGAAGCGTATAGGACTATTAAGACCTACCCTAACCAGAAATTCTGGATAGATGGCATCATTCGCTCAAAACTGAAAGTGTGAACCACCGCATTTAAACATGGCTAGGTGACTGTGAATATGGAAGAATACAAACAGAGTAGTCATTCCCTCCACAAGGCAATCAAGCAGGCAAAACGTTGCAATCAAGCAGCCACATCGCGGACACCGACGTCTTGCTTCAGGACAAGCTTAACACGTTCTTTGCCCGCTTCGAGGATAACACAGTGCCACCGAAGCGACCCGCTACCAAGGACTGTGGGCTCTCCTTCTCCGTGGTCGAAGTGAGTAAGACATTTAAACTTCTCATACGTGAATTCCAAATATCTCTAACGGTTGCCCTAGCGTGTTTTTTTATGCACATGATGTTAGAATGTTCTCTCCATTCCAGAATGTTATTGTTACGCAACAGTACATTTAATCCGCGCTGCCCTCAAACCAAGGCACGAAGCCTGTTTTTATTTAAAGGCTGTTTTCAATTTTAAATGATTTTCTAACAAGTTTTTATTTTCTAAGAACAGTTTGAATTGAGGTGTGTTCCCCAACCTCATTCATTCACGTAAAATTAGCCCTTTTTACATTACTTTTTTAGACATTTCTGACCCAAACAAAATTTCCCAAACACTTCCCAATTGTTTGTGCAGACATTTGTGCATCTCCTGTCAGAACAGGATCTGCACACACGTGTTCAGATTTTCCGTCTTTTGCCTGCATCGCAGTCATTGTTGTTTTCATTACCAATACTAACTTTGGAAATGTGTGCTTTTCTATCAAAGTGCCTTATTAAATTCTAATAGTTTTTGTATGTCGTGTTATGTCGTTTCTACTGCAGCTCACTGTATGTATGGAGCAAAATATATTTGTGTATATTCCTTATAACCCCGGACACGTGAGGTAACGTTACTCATTTCATAACTTTTATGGTGTTATATTTAGCTAGCTACATTATTCTATTAGCTATTTGACGCTAATTGCATCAAAGAAGTATTAGCTTGTGTTGTATTTTGAAGCTACCCTGACCTTATGACTCCCAAGTGGCGCATCTGTCTAAGGCACAGCATCTCAGGGATAGAGGCGTCCCTACAGACACCCTGATTCAAATCCAGGCTGCGTTTCTATCAAATTAAATCCCTTATTACATTATTATAGTTTCCGTATGTAATTTGTATGTGAACTGTAAGTTCTCCTTGAACTCCACCTCCCTCTCTGAAACCTACTGCATCCTATTGCCGGCATCCCGGCAATAGCCGGCATCCCGGAATGCATCCCATTCCTGTTTGACCTGACTGTGTCACAGGCCCCTGTGCTGTTGGAGAGCATATGCAGGAAGAATGTGGGGCTGCTGTAACAATTGTCCACATACAAAGAGATGAGAAGCCAGCATGGTCATCACAATGGACCCAGACACCAAACCCCTCATAATGTTGGAAGTCAGTGGGGGACCCTGTGTAAACTATAATGTCCTGAACAAATCCTGTCTTCACGTCACACATGACAAAGAACTTGACCCCAAACCTGTGCCTTTTGGAGGGAATATATTGATGGAATGCCAGCCTACCTTTCCATAACATCAGGGACTCATCAATGCATAGGTTCTTGTTTGGCACAAAGACCCAACCAAATGCTGATGTCAGGCTGGTAACAACATTTCTTATTTTGCTTTTCACATTTCACTAATTGTGGTTGTCACCCATTTAGCGAGTTTCCCCCTCACTCCTGGCTCCATCTTCTCCTGTAGCTCCAAGACATAGCGATTGGTCTCCTCTACTATGTCTCCCACCAGCTCCTCTGTCAGAAACAACTTGAAGCACTCTGCCTCAGATGGAAATGGCAAGGGGCGTTGCACTCAAGAATGGGACTCATCAAAACAAACAGCAGGGCCAGGAGGGGTGAAATGGCTGGCGGCCTTCCAGCTACCACATAACTCCTGAACTTCATCCACTGTCTGTCTGCCTCCATCACCACCAGCATCTTCAGAGGGACCTGGGACATCGTCAGTGGACAAGGAGTCCTCAGATTCAGGGTTCTCAATGGCTACAAGGTTGGGGGGCAGCTCCTCACTGTCACTGTCAGAATCTGATTCCTGACTTTCACACTCAGACTCATTGTCAGAATTAAATAAATCTCCAGACTTTCATAATTTGTGAGTTGTCTCCTTTTGAAAGACATTGCTAATGCTACAGCTTATCTCACAAGCTACATACATAAACAACAACACTGAATGGCTCAGAGTGAGAGGTTACGTGATTGACTGCCAGCATGCACCACTTTTATCAATAAATCACAATCAGAAAATGTTTTGTGCGGTAATTATTTATATATTTACTGTTTTATTCACATGTTTTCAAGTACTATTGACAAATCATGCATTCCGATTATTGCATAGATCGTAATGGGCACATACTGTATGTGTGTAAAATACTTTTTTGAAGGTTGTACTGATTCTGATGAGCTAAGCTAATTCCAGCTATGTGTGGAGCTATGTTTGTTGACATACAATGCATTCTGGGTGTCACATAATCGTCTGTCGGACCAAAGATGTTACAACAAAATGAGGTGAGTAAGGGTTCACAAATTTTTTGAGAACTTCCGGAAGTGAATGGTGGGATGTGAACAATGGTAGACGACACACACCCTTGCATACAGTAAACAGACTAAACTCATCTTGTCTTCTCTTATTATCTTTGGTTTCTGTGAGAGAACAAAGCATGTCAGCGCACAGAAACTACCCATCTTCGGATTACTTTCGATTTCTAGAAAGTGTTTTACTCAGTTATTTCGATCAATGGTGAGCTCACCCGTGATGTGATTAATTATAATTGTAATTACTGTTAGCTAATTCATATTGCCGTTTATGTCAGCCGAGAGTTACAAAAATATGACCGCTTGTGTTATGTCAGTCTTTCATCAGTTAGCGATAGGACAAATGTAGCCCACATTTTTTCGGGTTGGATGATTGTGTTATGCTGTAGATACTAATGTGAATGTCTGAACATTGCATCCAAGAATAAACTGCTCACATTCTGGACATAACTTTGTAAGGACTGTGTTTGTGCAAAATGTTCATGAAAAAACAGTGGCCTGCTCAAATAGTGATTGTTGAGTCATTCGAAACTGACCGTTCTAAATAAGCATTCTAAATAAGCTTTCTAATCACACCGGTTTGATCGTAGCTACAGGGATCATGTGTAAAACGGTTAACGTGTTAACGTGTTAACCCTCGCAAGCGTGCAGGCCCAGACGGCATCCCCGGCCGCGTCCTCAGAGCATGCGCAGATCAGCTGGCTGGTGTGTTTACGGACATATTCAATCAATCCTTATCCCAGTCAGTTGTTCCCACATGCTTCAAGAGGGTCACCATTGTTCCTGTTCCCAAGAAAGCTAAGGTAACTGAGCTAAATGACTACCGCCCCGCCCCATAGCACTCATTTCCATCATCATGAAGTGCTTTGAGAGACTAGTAAAGGACCATATATCCTCCACCCTACCTGACACCCTAGACCCACTCCAATTTGCTAACCGCCCCAATAGGTCCACAGACGACGCAATTGCAATCACACTGCACACTGCCCTAACCCATCTGAACAAGAGGAATACCTACAGTGGGGAGAACAAGTATTTGATACACTGCCGATTTTGCAGGTTTTCCTACTTACAAAGCATGTAAAGGTCTGTAATTTTTAATCATAGGTACACTGTGAGAGACGGAATCTAAAACAAAAATCCAGAAAACCACATAAAAAATCATACAATGTGGATTATACTTATGAATGAATCGGGAATAAGGATTAGAGAAAAAGTTACAGAGGGATAAATATCATATCCCGAAGACATGTTAACCTACCGTTATTCGTAATGGTGAGAGGTTAGCATGTTTTGGGGATATGATCTTTGTGCCTCTAACTTTCTCTCTCATTATTATTTGAGTTTCATTCATAATTAACCTGTTATGGCTGCAATCCCCCTATCGGGATAAGTGTCATCAACAACCGCTGAATATCATAGTGCTACATAAAATAAATATTACTATAAATATTTATATTCATGAAATCACAAGTGCAATATAGGAAAACACAGCTTAGCCTTTTGTTAATCCACCGGTCGTGTCAGATTTTGAAATTATGCTTTACAGTGAAATCAATCCAAGCGTTTGTGTAAGTTTATCGATCGCACGATAAAACATTAAGTACACTTAGCATCAGGTAGCTCAGTCACGAAAATCAGAAAAGCAATCAAATTAATTGTTTACCTTTGATGATCTTCGGATGTTTAACTCACGAGACTCCCAGTTACACAACAAATGTTCAGTTTGTTCCATAAAGATTATTTTTAGATCCAAAATACCTCAGTTTGTTTGTCGCGTTATGTTCAGAAATCCACAGGAAAGAGCGGTCACGACAACTCAGACGAAAATTCCAAATAGTTTCCATTATGTCCACAGAAACATGTCAAATGTTTTTTATAATCAATCCTCAGGTTGTTTTTTAAATATATAATCGATAATATATCAACCTCAAATGCTTTTCACAGTAGGAGAGGGGAAAACAATGGCTGTCCAAATTCTGTTGCGCAAGCAAACTCATGTGACCACTTGACGCGATGTTATCGTTCTGGCTCATTTTTAAAAATAAATGCCTGAAACTATGTCTGAAGACTGTTGACACCTTGTGGAAGCGATCTGGTTCATATCCCTTTAAATCCAGCAATGGGAGGCTATGGAACATGGAGTTTTCAAAATAGAAGCCACTTCCTGCATTGATTTTCCTCAGGGTTTCACCTGCAATATTAGTTATGTTATACTCACAGACAATATTTTGATAGTTTTGGAAACTTTAGAGTGTTTGCTATCCAATACTAATAATATGCATATATTACCAACTGAGACCGAGGAGCTGGCCGTTTACTATGGGCACCTTTTCATCCAAGCTACTCAATACTGCCCCTGCAGCCATAGGAAGTTAATCTTAATCATGGTAGCATCCACATTAATGTAGAACTAGAAGTGTTTATAAAAGTGACTCCAATGACACAATCTATTGGGCACAACAATCTATTGGGCACAACAATCTATTGGGCACAACAATCTATTGGGCACAACAATCTATTGGGCACAACAATCTATTGGGCACAACAATCTATTGGGCACAACATAACCCGAAACACAACCAAAACAAACTGCAAATGCATTCAACAAGTTTGTAGAGTCACAAGCTTGATGTATTCATTGCGTGCTAGGAATATGGGACCAAATAATACACTTTTGACTACTGTAACTCGCTATAAAGCCCCGTTTCCACTGGCACTTTTAAAACCTGTTGGAGATAGGGGGCAGTGTTTTCACTTTGGATGAATTGCGTGCCCATAGTGAACTGCATCAAACTCTGTCCTAAATTGCTGTCCTAAATTATTATTACTATTGGATAGAAAACACTCTGACGTTTCTAAAACTGTTTGAATTATGTCTGTGAGTATAACAGGACTCATAGGGCAGGCAATCTTCCAAACAAGTTCTGAAATTCTGAAAGTTGGGGCAACTTTGACGTCATCACCCCTTCCCTTCCCAACAAGTTATGGATCTGGAAACACTTCCTACGCCTCCCACTAGATGTCCTCATTCAGTAGAAAGTGTAATGGAGCATTTTCTGTGAACTTTGCCCTAATGGGGGGGAAAATAGTCGGTGTCGCAAGAGAATGCCATTTTGCTGTGGCGCATTTCTCTGTGAGTGCTACGGCTGTTCCAATCAGCCCCAGATGAAAACGAATGATCAGGTTGGAACGTTATTGGATATATATGATTACAACATCCTGAGGATTGATTCTGTACTTAGTTTAACCAGTTTTTTCGACCTGGAATATATATTTTGGAAGTTTCCATGCAAGTTATCCTGGACCAGAAGTCAGTTTTTGGGCACGTGAGCTGAAAGTGATAGCAAATGCTGCTACTTGGACACTAGTATTGGACATTATGGAACAAAACGATTTATTGTGGAACTAGGACTCCTTGCACTACATTCTGATGAAAGATCATCAAAGGTAAGGGAATATTTATGTTGTAATTTTGTATTTCTGTTGACTCCAACATGGCGGAGAAATATTGTTACGTCTGAGCGCCGTCTCAAATTATTGCAATGTTAGGTTTTTTCTGTAACGTTTAAAAGAAATCTGACATAGCGGTTGCATTAAGAACCAGTGTATCTTTTTAATTATATGTAGAACATGTATCTTTAGTTAAAGTTTATGATGAGTATTTATGTTATCTGGCGTAGCTCTCTGTAATTACTCCGGATATTTTGGAGGCATTTCTGAACATGGCGTCAATGTAAACCGAGATTTGTGGATATAAAATGCATATTATCGAACAAAACATAAATGTACTGTGTAACATGTCATATGACTATCATCTGATGAAGATTTTCAAGTGGTTAGTGATTGATTTTATTTCTAATCCTGCTTTTGTGATTTTATCTTTTTTTTTATTTAAAAAAATGGCAACGTTTTTTCTTTGGTTTGGTGGTGGTCTAACAAATGTATGTTGTGTTTTCGCTGTAAAACATTTTAAAAATCTGACATGATGGGTAGATGAACAAGGTGTTTATCTTTCATCTGAGGTATTGGACTTGTTAATGTGTGGAAGTTAAATATTTCTAAAGAATATTTTTGAATTCCCTGCGCCACCTTTTCAGCTGAAGGGGGGGTGGAGTTCCCTGAGGGGAACGCCTCGCCTCAACAGGTTTTAATTGGGGCCAAATTCAAGCTTGCTCGATTGGAATTCTCAAACGCAAGCTGGGTCGAGGGAAACATGGGCCAGTGCAGCCCAGTTTCACAACTGGTGCCAGCTTGATTAGGATTCGGGCTGGTGACGCCATTACTATGCAACCACCAAGATGAATCACTGCTGGATGCTAACAAGTTTAGCTAGCTCATCTGGGCTTGTTTCTGTTAGCTAGCACATGGACAAGCAGTACTGCAGTAGTGAGACATGACACAAATAACCACCATAGCTGGATACTTCAGTCATTTTTGCACTACACAAACTTTTATGAGAACAATCAGCCCTCAAATGCTAGCTAGCAAATCAGAGTTGAAAAAAATTGCTAGCTAGCTGGCTGAGTCGTATTGAAAGCTAGCTAGCTAGCTAGCTACATCATATCAAACCTGTCGCCTGGTTTGCTTGGTTAGCTAATAGTCAATGCCATAGCAAGTAATATATAACTTAAGCTAGCTAGCTTAATGCTAACCATTTAGCTAGCTAGTTAATGACAGCAAGCTAAATACATGGCTCCGTCTGGCTGGCACTGGCAGGAGTATGGGTTAACGTACATTACAGCATAGTGAGGGTGAATTAAATTCTTCAAATATCTTGCTAGCAAGCTAGAAACATTAGCAAAGCCAGCTGCTGTCACATATTGGCTATCTGGCATCATGATATCGTTTCTAATGCTGGAGGCTGTGGAATTGCAAATTAATTTGTCCAAATACTTATGACACCTTCAAAATGGGGGGACTAGACAAAGTGCTTTCATTTCTAACTGGTAAAACAGATATGTAAGAAAATACCCTCAAATAAAAGGTGACATTCTGTACTGTCGCCTCATAAAACATTTGATATCCAATCCAAATTGTTGAAGTATAGAGCCAAATTAAATGTTTTAGAGTCACTGTCCAAATAAATGAGGGGAATGTATATAACTTATCCCAGTTACAGCGTTACGCAGAACACCAAATTACAAGGAGAGAGTAGAGAGGGAAGCTGAAGAGTAGAGAATACGTTCATTACAGACCCACTAACTGGCTGGCGATTGGACAGAGGATCCACTGCAGTCATCCCGCTTGCTTTTAACCTTTGAGTGTTTATCTCTGACTCATGCTCGCCAAGATAGGGATGAGTAGACCTAGACAAGTGGAGGAGAGATAGAAGAGAGGAGTAAGAGACAGACTGAAAGAGAAATAGAGGGAGAGACAGAAAGAGAGAGATACATTCACTTCACTCTGTCCCTCACTAAGTTGACTTAAGTTAATGAATACAGCGGAGTACTATCACCGGCAGGTCAGTGGCGGGCAGCCGTTCTTTGAGGCTGGTTTCATTTCTTTAACCAGATGCATCTCTAGGGGCGCTATTTCATTTTTGGATAAAAAACGTTCCCGTTTTAACCTGTCTACGATACTGGTTCCCAATTGGGAATCAACCCTCCCACGTTCAGCTGAAATGGTGGCGCATGGAACGCAAAAATATTCTTAAAAATATTTAACCTCCACACATTAACAAGTCCAATAGCTCAAATGAAAGATAAACATCTTGTTCATCTAGCCAGCAAGTCAGATTTCTAAAATGTTTTACGGCGAAAACATAGCACATATATATGTAAAACCACCACCAGACACAGCTCATTTCAATAGCCAAAACATGCAATCAACAAACGCAGGATTAAAAAATAAATCGCTCACTAACCTTTTGAAAATCTTCATCAGATGACAGTAATATGACATATTACACAGTACATATTTTTTTTTTTCAATAATATGCCATTTATATCCATAAATGTCCATTTACAGTGAGTTCACCTTCAGAAATTACTCAAAAATGCCCGCAGGAAATCTATGTAGCGCGGCAAGATAACGTAAATAGACATCATAAACTTTGACTAAATATACATGTTCTACATATAGTTAGAAAGATACACTGCTTCTTTATGCAACCGCTGTGTTAGATTTATTTTTAACGTTACAGAAATCGCACACTATTCCATATGCTGAGACAGCGCTCAGTTCCAAGCTACATTTCCACGTAATGTTGGAGTCAACAGAAACACAGATTTAAGCATAAATATTCCCTTACCTTCGATGGTCTTCGTTCAGAATGTTCTGGAAGGCTTCATACTTACCCAATACATCGTTTGGTTTCAAGTCTTGCGTCTTTGTATTAGCTACTGCTAATAACATCAGCTGAAATGCACCCAAAACGTCCTCTGGTCCGGATAAGTTGCGCATCAAAACTTCAAAATTACACATTATATGTCGACTAAACAGGTCAAACTAAGTGCAGAAGCAAGCTTTATGATGTTTTAGACGTGCAAAACAAACTTCAATTCAATCGGCCATCGTCTGCCCTTCTCTTGAGTGCTGGAAACAAAGGAATGGCTGGGACCAATTCGCGCCCATACGCACAGCCTATTCTCTCGTGGCACGCACTAATTTCACTCCCATAGGTAGGGTCAATTCTCACGGGATTTGAACGATTCAAAGCTCTACTGAAAGAGGACATCTAGCGGAAGAGATATAAAGTGTCCACAGAATCATAACTGGTTGGGAAGGGTGGGGGCCATGACGTCAAAGTTGCTCCAACTTTCATGGCCACAAAAACTAGTTTGGAAGAATGCCTGCCCGGTGAGTTCTGCTATACTTACAGACATAATTCCAACGGTTTTAGAATCTTTAGAGTGTTTTCTATCCAATAATAATTTTTATTTGCATATATTAGCAATTTTTGACAGATTTTTTTTCCAGTTTACTAGGGGTACCCAATCTCTCCAAAGGGGGCGTATGTCTGCCATATCCTTAACAGGTTTTAAGCGCAATATTTTGTCACGAAAAGATGCTCGACTATGCATATTCTTGACAGTTTTGGAAAGAAAACACTCTGAAGTTTCAGAATCTGCAAAGATTTTGTCTGTAAGTGCGCCAGAACTCATTCTACAGGCGAAACCAAGATGATATGTCAAACAGGAAATGAGCAGAATTTCTGAAGCTCTGTTTTCTAATGTCTCCTTATATGGCTGTGAATGTGACAGGAATAAGCTTAGACCTTCTGCCGTTTCCCCAAGATGTCGGCAGCATTGTGATGTATTTGTAGGCATATCATTGTAAGATTGACCATAAGAGACTACATTTTCCAAGTGTCCGCCTGGTGTCCTGCGTCGAAACTGGTGCGCAAAGCCATGTGCAAGTATTTTTCCATTTGATTGAGAGGAGAAACCATGCTTCCACGAACGATATATCATCGAAGAGATATGTGAAAAACACCTTGAGGATTGATTCTAAACAACGTTTGCCATGTTTTCAGTCGATATTATGGAGTTCATTTGGAAAAAAGTTTGCGTTTTGAGGACTGAATTTTCGTTTTTTTTTGGTAGCCAAATGTGATGTACAAAACGGAGCTATTTCTAATACACAAAGAATCTTTTTGGAAAAACTGAGCATTTGCTATCTAACTGAGTCTCCTCATTGAAAACATCCGAAGTTCTTCAAAGGTAAATTATTTTATTTGAAGGCTTTTATGTTTTTGTTGAAATGTTGCGTGCTGGATGCTAACGCTAATGCTAACGCTAAATGCTACACTAGCTAGCTACTTTTACACAAATGATTGTTTTCCTATGGTTGAGAAGCATATTTTGAAAATCTGAGATGACAGTGTTGTTTACAAAAGGCTAAGCTTGAGAGATGGCATATTTATTTCATTTCATTTGCGATTTTCATGAATAGTTAACGTTGCGTTATGGTAATGAGTTTGAGTCTGTATTCACTATCCCGGATCCGGGATGGGGAGATCAGAAAGGTTAACGAAAGTGTCAGGAGAATCTCATTTTACTTCTTCTCTCTCACTTGCTCTCTCTCACTCTCTGTGCAGTGAGTGGGAAGTGTATTATCTCAACCAAGTGATATGATAGAATCCTCCCTTCAATGTAAGTGTGTCGCGAGAGCAATGGCATGACTCAGGGTAAGCCCGATAATGTGATTCCCCCTAAGGTTAAAATGCACCTTGTTCACCGCAGTCTGAAAACAATTAAGATCTCCATCTTTGGTGCTCATCCTTGTACTGGACAGCTGAAATGACTGCAGATAAAACTGTACATGATGAAGGAATGGAGATTCAGCATACACACGTAGGTAGGAAAACACACACTAACCAGAAATGGAATGTTCGAATGATGTAGCTACAGTATTAAAGCATTACTCCATTCCTTCTATTCAGCTGTTTAGCTCTGGACTACCTCTCTGCTGATCTAAGGTTTACCAAGAGACCAATACAAGCCTTGTTGTTTGACTGTCCCACTGCTTCACTGTATAGCATTGTTCTTTATTAGTAATTATTAGTAATTAGTTGTTTCTGATTGCTCACCTACCTCTGACGTCCATTTGGTGTCAAGTACTTCTCCACATTTTCCTTTCTGCAGTCCTCTTCATAAAACACAGCCTGTTCCCACCACAACACTTGAAGCACAAAGGAAACAGAAGTGAATCAATGTCAATATAATTGCACTTCTATATATAGTATAATTACAACGTATTAGTGTTCATTCAGTCAAGTAATTTCAAATACAAATGTTTCTTTGTTAAAAGATAATTGGTCACTTGAGTTCTATTTTTCAAAGAACCTCTTTAATGTAAAGTTCCCATATTTGGGGACCCTATTTGATTTTTTTTTAGTCAGGAATGACAACGGTAGCCCTGGGCCCTGTTTCAGAAAGCAGGTTTAACACACTCTGAGTTTAAACCTGAACTCTGGGTTAACTAACTCTGAGCTGAGAAACTCAGGGTTTTCGGTTTCAGAACAGGTGATAACAATTAGTTCAATCAACTCTGAGTTAAGTTAACCCTGAGTAAAGCACGTGCATGAGGAGATAAAAGGCCCTCATCAATAGAACGCAGATAACATGATTCATCATGGCAACAGGAGAAAAAGGCTTGAACCTCCTACTTCTCCCCAGTGGAGTTAGAAATATTAATGAACGCGTATGCAGAATATGAGTCTATATTTAAGGAAAAAAGCAATACAGTAGCAGCAGCAGCAAAGGACCGTGAGCTGGCGTGGCAGAAAATTGTTGACCGAGTGCGTATTAATTGAAAAACAGAAAGGTTTTATCTTGAGTGTTCCACTGATTCAACATTTCTATAGTGTGTGTTTGTGCGTGTTTAATATTTATGAAGGTGCAACCCAACAGGCACAAAACATACTTGGCAGCAACTGAAGATAAAATATAAAAATATACTTCAAACAGATAAAGTATAATTTGTTGTTTAGCCTACCCTACCTAACTAAACTGCATTCAGTGGCTACATTCAACATATTTGAAATTTTCTAAGCAAAAAAAGTACATTTTTCAGCCTTCCTAACACTGCCAGTATTCAATATTGTCTATTTGAAAGTAACATCTAAATGCCTTTATACATAGAAGTCTCAATTTGTGCTTACTGGACATAACATTTGACCTCCATTATAGCCAATAGAGGGCTGAAAAACAGGTGGGTGTCCACTCAGAGGCTGAAGAGATAGCCCTCAGTCAAAACAGATGGCCCTCAGTCAAAATTGCTGAAGGCATCTCTGAAGGAAGCTCAACTGACCCAACCACCCCCCACGACACAATGTCCTACATAAGAGGTTAGTTATTCAAATGAATGACATATGTACATTCATCCTTTTGCCAGTGACGCCCACCCATCCATCTTAGACACAACTTGGCACATTGACTTTCTTGTAGCGGTACAATTATTTGTAATTGACTACTGTTACTTTTTTCAGATTCTTAGTTGTCCTTCAGGCATCATAATCCATGTTTAAGGTGACTTAGAGTTATATATTTAAAAACATTGTGATGTGGTCTGCATACTGTTCTAATTAGGTGGGACACTTTTCTGGGTAAAGTTATACTTAACTATCTAATCTTCATCTTCTACTAGTTAATGATGGTATAATCTGTCTGGTGGAGCCTTCTGCCACAACAGACCTCCATGCAGTCGTATGTACTCTAAATACTCTACAGATTTTTCATAATGGGTTAGAGTATAACACCAAAATTGTTAATTTTCATAACTGGAGGATGATTAAGACACCTTGTCAGCTGCCACAGAGAAGGAAGATACAGTGAGGCCTGTTGAGGTTTACACTTTGAAATTAACATCTAACAGTTGATTATAGTGTTGTACAACAATAAAACTTGCACCTTTTCTCTAACAGAGCATTGCTGGAAATTACCATGAGGAAGAGGGTCCATCCACCTCCACAGCACAACTTACCTCAGTAAGATGTTGTTCAGCATTGGACCATGACTTACAATGAAACTAAGCAGACCTGGCACTGTGAAATTCAATGTAATTTATTTTTCGTTCCTATAGTTCCCCGTGAAACAGCTGTATAAGGTGTACTTAGAGAAACTAATTGAAAAATAATGTATCAATTGACCACATAAGGCTGCAGATGCAGATTATAAAAATAGAAATATAACTGCTGGAACATCAGTTAAAGGTGGATGATATTACTTGTTTGAACAACATAATATTTTTTTAAACTACTGTACTGCATTTGTACTTGCAGGAAATAAAGAAAGGCGTATTGTCTTTATTTGACACTGGGGAGGTGATGGGTCAATCAGAAATGATGGTAGCATATTGTGTCACTGACTGCTCTTCCATCTCATGCGTCAGCGGGGTGGTCTGGATCTTTATCAGGATTGTGCACTGGTTGAGTAGGACATTGTTCTCCTCTAATTGTGGCAATGTTGTGGAGAATCACACATGCCACAATAATGTCACATGCCCTTTCTGGGGTGACCCTGAGCCCACGAAGACGCTGGAACCACTGGCTCGTGTCCTGCAGTGAGCCAAGTTACAACGTTGCTGCGGGCTGGGCTCAGGATCAGGGTAAGGGGTCAGCAAATAGGGCTGGCAGGGGTACCCTCTGTCACCGAGCAGGCAACCATTGAACTCTCCTATGATATTTTTTATTTATTTTTTATTTTACCTTTATTTAACCAGGTAGGCAAGTTGAGAACAAGTTCTCATTTACAATTGCGACCTGGCCAAGATAAAGCAAAGCAGTTCGACAGATACAACAACACAGAGTTACACATGGAGTAAAACAAACATACAGTCAATAATAAAGTATAAACAAGTCTATATACAATGTGAGCAAATGAGGTGAGAAGGGAGGTAAAGGCAAAAAAGGCCTTGGTGGCAAGGTAAATACAATATAGGAAGTAAAACACTGGAATGGTAGTTTTGCAATGGAAGAATGTAAAGTAGAAATAAAAATAATGGGGTGCAAAGGAGCAAAATAAATAAATAAATTAAACACAGTTGGGAAAGAGGTAGTTGATAGGGCTAAATTATAGGTGGGCTAAGTACAGGTGCAGTAATCTGTGAGCTGCTCTGACAGTTGGTGCTTAAAGCTAGTGAGAGAGATAAGTGTTTCCAGTTTCAGAGATTTTTGTAGTTCGTTCCAGTCATTGGCAGCAGAGAACTGGAAAGAGAGGCGGCCAAAGAAAGAATTGGTTTTGGGGGTGACTAGAGAGATATACCTGCTGGAGCGTGTGCTACAGGTGGGAGATGCTATGGTGACCAGCGAGCTGAGATAAGGGGGAACTTTACCTAGCAGGGTCTTGTAGATGACATGGAGCCAGTGGGTTTGGCGACGAGTATGAAGCGAGGGCCAGCCAACGAGAGCGTACAGGTCGCAATGGTGGGTAGTATATGGGGCTTTGGTGACAAAACGGATTGCACTGTGATAGACTGCATCCAATTTGTTGAGTAGGGTATTGGAGGCTATTTTGTAAATTACATCGCCAAAGTCGAGGATTGGTAGGATGGTCAGTTTTACAAGGGTATGTTTGGCAGCATGAGTGAAGGATGCTTTGTTGCGAAATAGGAAGCCAATTCTAGATTTAACTTTGGATTGGAGATGTTTGATATGGGTCTGGAAGGAGAGTTTACAGTCTAACCAGACACCTAAGTATTTGTAGTTGTCCACGTATTCTAAGTCAGAGCCGTCCAGAGTAGTGATGTTGGACAGGCGGGTAGGTGCAGGTAGCGATCGGTTGAAGAGCATGCATTTAGTTTGGCTTGTATTTAAGAGCAATTGGAGGCCACGGAAGGAGAGTTGTATGGCATTGAAGCTTGCCTGGAGGGTTGTTAACACAGTGTCCAAAGAAGGGCCGGAAGTATACAGAATGGTGTTGTCTGCGTAGAGGTGGATCAGAGACTTACCAGCAGCAAGAGCGACCTCATTGATGTATACAGAGAAGAGAGTCGGTCCAAGAATTGAACCCTGTGGCACCCCCATAGAGACTGCCAGAGGTCCGGACAACAGACCCTCCGATTTGACACACTGAACTCTATCAGAGAAGTAGTTGGTGAACCAGGCGAGGCAATCATTTGAGAAACCAAGGCCATATGACCATACAGTTTCAGTTGCAATAGGAGGAAACAAAATATTAATTATAATAAGATATAGCTAGCTATATATAAACTCACGATGGACAAATCTAGCACTCAGTGTACACTCACAAAAAATGTGTGAGTCATGCACAGACTTAGGCCACTGAGCTTCCACGTTGCTGATGACGTGGGCTGCATCACATATGATCTTCATAGTGCAGAACAGTAATTAGCTGCAGTAGCTGTACTGTGAAGTATCTTTCATTTGGAATGCTAAAGGCTACTATTTAGGCCTACCTGCACATTAATGCTGTGGAAAGACTTCCTATTCACATAATCTCCATTAACTGAAGGAGCTGTGATAGGAATATGAGTGCCAGAATACTGTTCGGGTGAATGATCGATTGTGCAGAAAAACAGAAAAGCTCAAACAGATAATCATCAGGGAATGAGAAAACATCCAAGCGGGGTCTGATCACCCTCTTCCTGACAGATTTCTGTGGAGTATTTGTGCTTCAATATCAACTGGCTCTTCAAGAAAAGGACATGCCATGTCTGACACCTCCTTCAGTCTGCAGGCTTCAGCTAGAGAGGAGGAGAAATTTAGGGTTAGTTGAAAACCTGCCAGCGAGCAGGTTAGCTTCACGGAGTATGTTGCCATAGTAACTGACTCAGAGTTAAGCCATAACTGGCTTTGTGAAACCGAAAACCCAGAGTTTCCTTCAACTCTGAGTCAACTAACTCTGAGTTTTCACTAAACCCGCTTTCTAAAACAGGGCCCTGTTCTCACACTGCAGGAGCAGGGTGTCTGTGGAAAGCTGAGTATCTTGGCTATTGATCAGTGCCTTCAAATCTTTGGTGTGACTTACTATCATGTATGGGCATACAAATGTATAGGGGAAGGCTGAGCCAATGACCTCATTTCAAGATGGTTGCTACCTACATTCCGGTTAGAGTTGTAAAGCATGACCAAAATAAACACGGATACGTTGATAAACACCGAAAGCTGACTCCACAGATCATGAGGATATATTATTTGTCTGTCTGTGACCTACCGTTATTTATCACCAGCCACAAGAGTCAAAATGTTTATTTTTCTCCAAACTTCAAACATCTTATGAGGTGATCTTTGATATGGTCTGTGTTCGAGCTACATCGGGTGTGTGAAATTAATCATTAGGATGGTAGGAACCAATCTAGCCTATTGCCAATGCTAGCTGATGATGTGTGACTTAATGGCAACATCGAATGTCCACCGAGTGACTATATCTTTGCGAATCAAAAAAATGATGTTGCCTGCTTATGCGCTGTAGGCATCCATTACACAGGGGATTGGCTACTATGGCACATTGCCAGTCTTGTAGCCAAAGAGATAAGCTTTCCAGGGATATGCATTTGACCTGGGTGGGACAAAGCAAGGCCTAGAACCTTTTATGTGTAATACGAACTATTGCTACCTGGATCTGAGACGAGACGCCCCCTGAGCACACTACATTACAATGTAAACAGATTTCAAAGCTTTAATTTCATCGCTTTCACATAAAAGAAGGCTTCTCAAGGAGGAGAAAAACTAAGAATATCGAACAGGAACCTAAAAAGAAGGCAGCTATGAATAAGTATACCGTAGGAGAATTCACTATAAGATCTGTAAGTAAATTATTTTCATGACTTTATATAGCTAATTTACTTTATGTATTTTGTTTTTTATAAGTTGTCTGCTTTTTGTGCTTTGGATTTAGTTTATACAGGCCAATGTAACAAGTACTTTCTATGTAGTTATTGTCTATGTTTCATATTAGTTCACTGTTTGCTGTTCTAAGTTTCATCCTTGCAACTTTGGAGAGGCCACTAAACTCTCATGGCCATTGTTTATTTGTGGTTTTCACCTCTGCCTTTGTCTCCAAAGTGTAACTGTTTGCATTGTGTGTGTGCTTCACACCTTCTATGTGAGTGACTGTACAGATAACGTTTAGGCTTGGTGTTTTTACTTTATAGTAATGTCGTTTTGTAAATTTAGTCAACTGTAATTCTGTGTCTTACAACAATATGATACGTTTGGGAGCCACCCCTCCCCAGCAAGCGCCCCCACCGTCAAGGTCTTCACCCCCCACTGCTGTGTCAATCACCCCATCTGATGGCTCTACATCCACCACTTGACAAAGACCCCACTCCGCTTCAAACACCCCCACTGCAGTTTCAATCACCCAGTCTGACGTTCTACATCCACTACTCTGCAAAGACCCCACTCCTCTTCAACCACCCCCACTGCAGGCCCTGGGACCACTCCCCTCTCTGCAAGTTCATCTGGATGTGTGGGGGCAGGGAGGAGATCTAGGCCTCAACAGAGAAAGGGGAGAGAAAGAGGCAGTAGAAGCAGCACAACTGAGGGAGATGAAACTGAGGACAGGTGGCATACGGTCCTTCAATCAATCACATTTATGTATAAAGCCCTTTGAAGATGATGAGGAGCCAGAACAAACGACCTGAAGGCCCACAGTTGGTTAGTGATGAAACATACACCCCCTTGCAGCTGTTTCAGCCCTGCTTTACCACCTCTGTACTGGAAACACTAATTAGTTATACCGACACGTATTGGGGACAAGAAGCAGCAGGAGGGAAGGAAGATGTCCTGGAAACCTGTCACCATGGGTGACATGCTCAACTACATTTCCTTGGTGATTTAGGACTGGTAAAGGTATCAAGACTAGTTAACAACTGGAGCAAGTCCCCAATCTATCGGTTTGAGTTCCCCACCTCCATCATTGAGTGAAAACTGATTCTTGGCCATCAACCGTACTCTTCACATGAGTGACCCAAAAAAAGGATCAGGACAATGACCAGAAGAAGGGGACTGCGTGGTATGATCGTCTTGCAAGTGTCAATCCCCTTTATAATGACATGGTGGAGGCATGCAAAACTTACTACCAGCCTGCTCAAAATCGATCTATAGATGAGCGCATGTTTGCCTCAAAGGCTCGAATTGGCTTGAAGCAATATATGAAAAATACAAGCTCTTTGTGCTAGCCAATTCAACCTCTGCCTACACGTGGACATTTTTTCATCTATGAAGTCAAGACGATCACACCCACTGGGAACGGCCTTAGTTATGACTCTGTCATGCAGCTGATGGACTTCCCCTTACTTGGCAGTGGGTATAAGCTCTTTATGGACCATTTTTATACTAGTCCCATTCTTTTCATAGACCTCTTGAAAAAATAAAATAGCAGCTTTTAGGCCCATTTGTCCTAACAGAATCAGTGGAGAGGGGGACCATACGTTGGATCAGGACCAACACGCTGATTTTTGTGAAATGGAAGGACACTAGAGAAGTAACCATGCTCACCACACAGCATAAGGCATTCAATAATGACCATAATTCAAGGAGGGTGAAAAATGCCAATGGGGCATGGGTGAGGAAGAATGTCCCCGTTTCTGTGAAGGACAACAATGCAAGCATGGCGGCGTCGACCTCTCTGATGCTCTGATAGGCTACTACCAGGTTCTCCACAAGACCAGGAAGTGGTATAAGATGTTTTTACCACTTTGTCGACATTGCTGCAGTAAATGCTTTCATTCTCCACGGCCAAAGCAAAATCTCTCTCCCCCCGTTTGAGATCAGCTGGTGTCAAAAATGGCTGAAATGGGTGCCCAAAACAACCTCCCAGCCATCACAAGACCCCCCATTCAAGGTGAGCGCCACTATCCAACGCACATGGCAAAAGACAAAAGGAAGAATTGCAAGCATTTCACAAAGCACAGGGGGAGGGGGGAGAGGGTGAAATTCCAGACCTTCTGTCTGAAATGTCAGTTCGCTTTTTGTTTCATGGCAGACAGGAACTGCTTCAAAGACTATCAGGACATGCACAAGCTATGTTGAAAGTGAAATCTAATCATCTACACCTGGGAGGTAAAATGAACACGAATGCCCTTTGTAAATAGTTCAGCTTATTTCTATTTTTGCACTTTTTTTTTTGTGAAGGACACCAAATATATTTTTGAATGTACATATGTTGCTTTTATGTTGTTTTTGTAAACAGTTCAATTGTATGTGGGACCAATTCATTGGATATGTCTAGGCTAAACGTTCAGGCACTTTGAGAGGTTGAAAAAAATGCATAGATATCCCCTGTCCTGCGACACCACCACAATGTTTGAGAGAGGTTGGTGTTGTAGAAATTTAGTTTTTATGATGAACAATAACTTTTATGCACATCCAGTGTGAAAGAACACCTTTGGACACTTGGAGAGGTTTAAAGTACACTTGAATGTACACTGGATACCCCAAAACACCACCACAATGTTTGAATGAGGTTGATATGGTAGAAATTGTGTTTTTATACGGATCAAATGGCGTTTAGGGATTGCAAATATGTAATAGCACTGGAATAATCTAATTTACAGACACATAACACTTTGTAGAGGTTTAGGGACACTTGGAAGCATCCTGTGACCACACTTACTAAAACATCTGCCAATTTCTGGTTGTTAGGTCTATCTGTCACACCCTGACCATAGTTTGCTTTGTATGTTTCTATGTTTTGGTTGGTCAGGGTGTGATCTGAGTGGGCATTCTATGTTACATGTCTAGTTTGTCTAGTTCTATGTTTTGCCTGGTATGGTTCTCAATCAGAGGCAGGTGTTAGTCATTGTCTCTGATTGGGAACCATATTTAGGTAGCCTGTTTGGTGTTGGGTTTTCGTGGGTGATTGTTCCTGTCTCTGTGTTTGCACCAGATAGGGCTGTTTAGGTTTTCGCACGTTTATTGTTTTTGTTAGTTTATCCATGTATAGTGTCTTTATAAATTAAACATGAATAACCACCATGCTGCATTTTGGTTAGAGGTTCTAAAAGGTTCTAAAAGGTGGTATCTAATTGGTCACTTGAGTTCAATTTTTCTGAGAAATACTTTCATTTTATTGTAAAAAAAGAAAGTATTTCAAAGAATGTCTATTTTAGTTGCATTTACATTGCATTCGGAAAGTATTCAGACCCCTTGACTTTTTCCACATTTTGTTACGTTAGATTAAATAAATAAAAATCCTCATCAATCTGTACACAACACCACATAATGACAAAGCGAAAACAGGTTTTTAGAAATGTTTGCAAATGTATAATTCATAAACAGATACCATATTTACATAAGTATTTAGACAATTTGCTATGCACAGATCTCGGAAAGGTACCAAAACATTTCTGAAGAATTGAAGGTCCCCAAGAACACAGTGGCCTCCATCATTCTTAAATGGAAGAAGTTAGGAACCACCAAAGCTCTTCCTAGAGCTGGCCGCCTGGCCAAACTGAGCAATCAGGGGAGAAGGGCCTTGGTCAGAGAGGTGACCAGGAACCCGATGGTCAATCTGACAGAGCTCCAGAGTTCTTCTGTGGAGATGGGAGAACCTTCCAGATGGACAAATATCTCTGCAGTACTCCACCAATGAGGCCATTGGCCAGACAGAAGCCACTACTCAGGAAAAGGCACATGACAGCCCGCTTGGAGTTTGCCGAAAGGCACCTAAAGGACTTTCAGACCATGAGAAACAAGATTCTCTGGTCTGATGACGCTTTGGCCTGAATGCCAAGCGTCACGTCTGGAGGAAACCTTGCGCCAACCCTACGGTGAAGCATGGTGGTGTCAGCATCATGCTGTGGGGATGTTTTTCAGCAGCATGGACTGGGAGACTAGTCAGGAATGAGGAAAGGATGAATGGAGCAAAGTACAGAGAGATCCTTGATGAAATCTTGCTCCAGTTCTCAGACTGGGGTGACGGTTCATCTTCCAACATGACAATGACCCTAAGCACACAGCTAAGACAATGTAGGAGTGGCTTCAGGACAAGTCTCTGAATGTCCTTGAGTGGCCCAACTAGAGCCTGGACTTGAAGCCGATCTAACATCTCTGGAGATACCTGAAAATAGCTGTTCAGCGATGCTCCCCATCCAACCTGACTTTGCTTGAGAGGATCTGCAGAAAAGAATGAGAGAAAATTCACAAATACAGGTGTGCCAAGTTTGAAGCATCATACCAAAGAAGACTTGAGACTGTAATCGCTGCCAAAGGTGCTTCAACAAAGTACTGAGTAAAGGGTCTAAATACTTATGTAAATGTGATAAATCAGTTTAAAATGTTTTATACATTTGCAAAAATGTATAAACCTGTTTTTGTTTTGTCATATGGGGTGTAGTGTGTAAATTGATGAAATTTTAGAATAAGGCTGTAAAGTAACAATACTATAAGGCAGTAAGTACTGAGATGTAACAGTGATTTTCCTCCGTAGTTTCCTGGACAAGCTCAACTGTTCTATTCATCAATTTGTCCAACAATAACACTGCTATTGAATCCTTCACTAACTAGCCTATTTCCCTATTTAAGGGCTCTGTTAAATGTGTATCACGTTACCGATTGAGCGATAGGAATGTAAAGGTAATTTCCGATTTGAGATGTGATATGTAGCGTTTGTCTTGAATGCAATCTCCTCTAAAGCCGGAACGTTGCCTTTAAATGTCAATCCTGCTATAACGTTGAACTTCTGCATTATAGGTTGAATAGAGCCTTTAAGTTCCCTGTCAACATTTTCTTAAACATCATCGTTTAAAAAGCAATGTGTGAGGCCCACCGATAAAACCTGCTTCATAAATGAAGTGATGTAATTACTTCGCCACCATGGCCTATTTATTTCCTTAACTTCCTCATTTGCACTCACTGTATATAGACTGTTTGTTTTCTTTTGTTCTACTGTATTATTGACTGTATGTTTTGTTTATTCCATTTGTAACTCTGTGTTGTTGTATGTGTCGAATTGCTACGCTTTATCTTGGCCAGGTCGCAGTTGCAAATGAGAACTTGTTCTCAACTAGCCTACCTGGTTAAATAAAGGTGGGGGAAAAAAGTATCTAGCTCTTCTCCTTCTGACCCTCTAGCCTTTTATTCATACTGATACACACAATAACTCCCTTCTTCCTGTATAATCTCTACTATCTTAGATGCACTATGGAAGAGTCTGTTTAGATACCCTCTCCCTACCCCTTCCAATTCCTGTGTGATTTACAATGGCCCTTCACCCCTGTCATTATGAACATGCAGCTAGCCGCTCCACAGCCTCCCCCTATGGTCCCTGTGTAATGAAAATATAATGATCTACATCTAACACATCGTATTTCAACACATTGTCCCTAATGGGTTTAAATGGGGGAGATTGACAGAGCAAGACCCCTATTTCATAGGCTAACACCTGCAACCCAAAGTTTGACAGTGGATTGATTTTGCAGCTGGTTAGAGGGATTATGACAATGTTCGGGAGACTGACAGAGCAAGACCCCTATTTCATAGGCTACCATCTGCAACCCAAAGCTCTGCAATTGATTGATTTTGCAGATGGTTAGAGGGATTATGACAATGTTCGGGAGACTGACAGAGCAAGACCCTTATTTCATAGGCTACCATCTGCAACCCAAAGCTCGGCAATGGATTGATTTTGCAGATGGTTAGAGGGATTATGCCAATGTTCTGTAAATAAATGGCACGCAGGGAGATGGTTCTCCTTTATCACGTCTACACATCATATGTAAATACGGGAACTGTAGAGAAGCTCCTATTATAGCACCTATTATGTTGGGCAACTGACGATGATTCATATAAAAGCTACCAGAGAGGTAGTATTGACTGTAACCCTTATTTCACAGTACTGAATCTGGCTTAATTGATACTGTAGTGTAAGAACTGAACATACTGTCAACAGTAGTACCTAACAATTTAGATTTCGAAAGGCCATATGAAGTACATGCATTGTCATGTTAAACGGCCTGGAGAAAACATTGACAACGAGATCAATATTTATATATTGACTGACCTAAGTTAGACAGCAAATAAAATCCCCGGCGGAACATTTAATGACAGAGAATAAAAGTTTGTGTAGAAGACCCGGCTTATCTGCTTCCTCTGTTAACTTCAAAGTCGGGATTCGGATCCCTTTATTTGATTTTCAACCGTGTGTAATTATTGTAATGATCTTGGCAGACAAATCCTAATTGCACACAATGTTTATGATCAGCAGGAAGTGAGAGCAAGGCATCTGCTATCCTCAATCAACACACTTCGTTAGGCTAGAGAGTGAAATGTTCTGCTGCAGTAAAAAGTGGTAACACTGCGCAGCACTGCTGAAATAAATACTGTCATGCTGCTGAGAAAGCAGGCCTTTATTAACTACCGATTATGAATGCAGTATATAATCGCAGGATTGTGTGTGCTTGCAAAATAAAGAGTGACTGTGTGTCTACTCATGTGTGTGTTAGCTTGCAAGAGAGAAAGGCCATGACTGTGGGTACACTCTCTGTGTGTGTGTGTGTGTGTTTGTCTGTGTTCACATGCTTATGTGTGTACGTGCGTCTGTCCACGAGTTATAGACAGGGAGCAATTGTGGTTAACTTCTCTAGGATAGGGGGCAGCATTCGGATTTTTGGATGAAAAGCATGCCCAAATTCAACTCCCTGGTACTCATCCCCAGAAGATACGATATGCAAATTATTAGTAGATCTGGATAGAAAACACTCTGAAGTTTCAAAAACTGTTTGAATCATGTCTGTGAGTATAAGAGAACTTATTTAGCAGGCAAAACCCTGAGGACAAACCATTCAGATCTTTTCTTGAGGTCACTCTCTTTTCAATGAGTTTTCATTGGGAATCCAGATTTCTAAGGAGTTCTTGCAGTTCCTACCGCTTCCACTGGATATCAACAGTCTTTAGAAATTGGTTGAGGTTTTTCCTTTGTGGAATGAAGAAGTAACACTGTTCAGAACGAGACTAGAGTGAAGAGGACTCTTTGTTAGAGGCGTGTGACCTGAAAGCTAGCTACAGTTTGTTTTCCTCCTGTATTGAACACAGATCATCCCATCTTCAATTTTATCAATTATTCATGTTAAAAAATACTAAAGTTGTATTACAAAAGTCGTTTGAAATGTTTTGGCAAAGTTTACAGGTAACTTTTGAGATATTTTGTAATCATGTTGCGCAAGTTGGAACCGGTGTTTTTCTGGATCAAACGCGCCAAATAAATGGACATTTTGGATATATAGCGATGGAATTAATCGGACAAAAGGACCATTTGTGATGTTTATGGGACATATTGGAGTGCCAACAAAAGAAACTTGTCAAAGGTAAATTATGGTGGAAAAAAAGTATTTGGTCACCTACAAACAAGCAAGATTTCTGGCTCTCACAGAACTGTAAATTATTCTTTAAGAGGCTCCTCTGTCCTCCACTCGTTACCTGTATTACTGACACCTGTTTGAACTTGTTATCAGTATAAAAGACACCTGTCCACAACCTCAAACAGTCACACTCCAAACTCCACTATGGCCAAGACCAAAGAGCTGTCAAAGGACACCAGAAACAAAATTGTGAACCTGCACCAGGCTGGGAAGACTGAATCTGCAATAGGTAAGCAGCTTGGTTTGAAGAAATCAACTGTGGGAGCAATTATTAGGAAATGGAAGACATACAAGACCACTGATAATCTCCCTCGATCTGGGGCTCCACCCAAGATCTCACTGCGTGGGGTCAAAATGATCTCAAGAACGGGGAGCAAAAATCCCAGAACCACACGGGGGGACCTAGTGAATGACCTGCAGAGAGCTGGGACCAAAGTAACAAAGCCTACCATCAGTAACACACTATGCCGCCAGGGACTCAAATCCTGCAGTGCCAGACGTGTCCCCCTGCTTAAGCCAGTACATGTACAGGCCTGTCTGAAGTTTGCTAGAGAGCATTTGGATGACCCAGAAGAAGATTGGGAGAATGTCATATGGTCAGATTAAACAAAAATATAACTTTTTGGTAAAAACTCAACTCGTCGTGTTTGGAGTACAAAGAATGTTGAGTTGCATCCAAAGAACACCATACCTACTGTGAAGCATGGGGGTGGAAACATCATCCTTTGGGGCTGTTTTTCTGCAAAGGAACCAGGACGACTGATCCGTGTAAAGGAAAAAATAAATGGGGCCATGTATCGTGAGATTTTGAGTGAAAACCTCCTTCCATCAGCAAGGGCATTGAAGATTAAACGTGGCTGGGTCTTTCAGTATGACAATGATCCCAAACACACGGCCCGGGCAATGAAGGAGTGGCTTCGTAAGAAGCATTTCAAGCTCCTGGAGTGGCCTAGCCAGTCTCCAGATCTAAACCCCATAGACAATTTTTGGAGGGAGTTGAAAGTCTGTGTTGCCCAGCAACAGCTCCAAAACATCTCTAGAGAAGATCTGCATGGAGGAATGGGCCAAAATACCAGCAACCGTGTGTGAAAACATTGTGAAGACTCACAGAAAACATTTGACCTCTGTCATTGCCAACAAAGGGTATATAACAAAGTATTGAGATAAACTTTTGTTATTGACCAAGTACATATTTTCCACTATAATTTTCAAATACATTCATTAAAAATCCTACAATGTGTTTTTCTGGATTTTTTTTCTCCTTTTGTCTGTCATAGTTGAAGTGTACCTATGTTGAAAATTACAGGCCTCTCTCATCTTTTTAAGTGGGAGAACTTGCACAATTGGTTGCTGACTAAATACTTTTTTGCCCCACTATATCTTTATTTCTGCATTTTGTGTCGCGCCTGGAGGGTTGAAATATGCTTGTCAGTGTTTGTTTCCTATGGTGCTATCCTCAGATAATAGCATTGTTTGCTTTCGCCGAAATGCCTTTTTGAAATCTGACATGTTGGCTGAATTTACAACAGGTGTAGCTTTAATTTGGTATCTTGCATGTGTGATTTCATGATAGTCTGATTTTTATAATAATTTATTTGAATTTGGCGCTCTTTATTTTCACTGGCTATTGGCCGTCCCACCTATCCCAGAGAGGTTTTTAAATAACTCCATCCATTGGGCATGTGAATCCTCATCGTACTTCACTCTTAAGGTCCAACTCATCCCAAACCATCTTGAGGTCAGGTGATTGTGGCGGCCAGGTCATCTGATGCATCATTCCATCACTCTCCTTCTTGGTCAAATAGCCCTTACACAGCCTGAAGGTGTGATGGGTCATTGTACTGTTGAAAAACAAATTATAGTCCCACTAAGCACAAACCAGATGGGATGGCGTATTGCTGCAGAATGCATTGAATTCTAAATAACTGACAGTGTCACCTGAAAATCACACCCACACCATCACACCTCCTCCCCCATGCTTCACGTTGGGAACCATACATGCGGAGATCATCCATTTGCCTATTCTGCGTCTCACAAAGACACAGAATCTCAAATTTGGACTCATCAGACCAAAGGACAGATTTTCACCGGTCTATGTCATTTGCTCGTGTTTCTTGGCCCAAGCAAGTTTCATGTTATTATTGATGTCCTTTAGTAGTGTTTTCTTTGCAGAAATTCAACCATGAAGGCCTGATTCACAATGTCTCCCCTGAACAGCTGATGTTGAGATGTCTGTTACTTGAACTCTGTGAAGCATTTATTTGCGTTTAATTTCTGAGACTAGTAACTCTAATGAACTTACCCTCTGCAGAAGAGGTAACTATGGGTCTTCCTTTCCTGTGGCGGTCCTCATGAGAGCCAGTTTTATCATAGTGCTTGATGGTGTTTGTGACTGCACTATTTTCCACATTGACTGACCTTCATGTCTTAAAGTAATGATGGACTGTATTTTCTCTTTGCTTATTTGAGCTGTTATTATCATAAATGGAAGTGGTCTCTTACCAAATAGGGATATCTTCTGTATACCACCCCTACCTTATCACAAAACAACTGATTGACTCAAAGGCATAATTTGTGGAATTTCTTTCCTTCTTTAACTTTTAACAAGGCACACCTGTTCATTGAAATGCATTCCTGGTGACAAATGAAGCTGGTTGAGAGAATGCCAAGAGTGTGCAAAGCTGTCATCAAGGCAAAGGGTGGTTACTTTGAAGAATCTCAAATATAAAATATATTTGAGTTATTTTTTGCTTACTACATGATTCCATATGCATTATTTCATAGCTTTGATGTCTTTACTATTATTCTACAAAGTAGAAAATAGTGAAAATGAAGAAAAACCCTGGAATGAATAGGTGCGTCCAAACATTTCACTGATACTGTATTTGAAGAGATCCCAAATCAACAGTTGCATAACAATTCTGATAAACTACTGTTAAATTAAAGACAGAACAATACAAAACAGTGTTTTCTAGACTAGAGAGCCATAGGGTCTAGTCCAGTGGTCACTAACCGGTCGATCGGGAACGCACAGCAAAGTTGATACTGTGAGATTTCAAAACTTTTTAAAACCATGACTAGAGAGAGACAACACATACAGCTGCTATTTTTATATGTAATACCATGTTTAAGTCATTATTCAGCACAGTCAACACTGTTCAATAAGCCATAAAATGTTCATCCCTACTTCCACTCATGCTACAACAAGTACTGCAGCTGCAATGAATTAGTATAGGGAAGTGTTCCGATAAGCTTGCATCTTTTTTAATATCAAGGAATATTTATTTTTCTTTGGTCATAGGAATACCAACATGAATTGGTGCTTGAGGCAGAAATAATGCAGTGCGTCTTGAGTTTCACCATCAACTGGAAGACTGTATACCCTTTTCTCAGCGGAGGGAGAGCAGAGAGACGGTGATACGGGTGAGAGGCAGCCTCACTGCTGCAAAAAAAAAGCTGAAAAACAGGATTCCATCATGGTCCCTGACTCATTATGGCTCAGGAGTTCAACAGAGAGGAAGAACAATGTTTCTAAAGAGGAAGTTAAGAAGGCTATGTTTTTCAGATGAATGGTTCTTTTTTTCAGGCTGTTCTTTCTCCCCTTTCATATTTTCTGATAATAAGTGGGTGGCCAAGACGCAGGAGGGCTCTAATGGCCATGGTTCGCTTTAAGTGTTTGGCAGCACTGACATTTTATAGAGCGACCCAGGGTGAAGTTAAAATCAGTCTTGAGTTGCACGCTGTTCTAAGAGTGCCACCACACTATCACAGAATATTGTGAAATGGTAACCCCTTCAAATTACAGCCCGTTAATTACAAGGTATTTACTCTGTAATTATGTGGTAAAAAAGTAAATGAGCAGTAAGAAACATTAATACGTAGGAACAATTTTATCTTACGTTTACATACTAGGAACGAAGAAAGTAAGAACTACACTGCTCAAAAAAATAAAGGGAACACTAAAATAACACATCCTAGATCTGAATGAATGAAATATTCTTATTAAATACTTTTTTCTTTACATAGTTGAATGTGCTGACAACAAAATCACACAAACATTATCATTGGAAATCAAATTTATCAACCCATGGAGGTCTGGATTTGGAGTCACACTCAAAATTTAAAGTGGAAAACCACACTACAGGCTGATCCAACTTTGATGTAATGTTCTTAAAACAAGTCAAAATGAGGCTCAGTAGTGTGTGTGGCCTCCACGTGCCTATATGACCTCCCTACAACACCTGGGCATGCTCCTGATGAGGTGGCGGATGGTCTCCTGAGGGATCTCCTCCCAGACCTGGACTAAAGCATCCACCAACTCCTGGACAGTCTGTGGTGCAACGTGGCATTGGTGGATGGAGCGAAACATGATGTCCCAGATGTGCTCAATTGGATTCATGTCTGGGGAACGGGCGGGCCAGTCCATAGCATCAATGCCTTCCTCTTGCAGGAACTGCTGACACACTCCAGCCACATGAGGTCTAGCATTGTCTTGCATTAGGAGGAACCCAGGGCCAACCGCACCAGCATATGGTCTCACAAGGGGTCTGAGGATCTCATCTTGGTACCTAATGGCAGTCAGGCTACCTCTGGCGAGCACATGGAGGGCTGTGCGGCCCCCCAAAGAAATGCCAACCCACACCATGACTGACCCAACGCCAAACCGGTCATGCTGGAGGATGTTGCAGGCAGCAGAACATTCTCCACGGCGTCTCCAGACTCTGTCACGTCTGTCACATGTGCTCAGTGTGAACCTGCTTTCATCTGTGAAGAGCACAGTCTGGCAAATGCCAAACGTCCTGCACGGTGTTGGGCTGTAAGCCCAACCCCCACCTGTGGACGCCGGGCCCTCATACCACCCCCATGGAGTTTCTGACCGTTTGAGCAGACACATGCACATTTGTGGCCTGCTGGTCATTTTGCAGGGCTCTGGCAGTGCTCCTCCTGCTCCTCCTTGCACAAAGGTGGAGGTAGCGGTCCTGCTGCTGGGTTGTTGCCCTCCACGTCTCCTGGCCTGTCTCCTGGTAGCGCCTCCATGCTCTGGACACTACGCTGACAGACACAGCAAAACTTCTTGCCACAGCTCGCATTGATGTGCCATCCTGGATGAGCTGCACTACCTGAGCCACTTGTGTGGGTTGTAGACTCAGTCTCATGCTACCACTAGAGTGAAAGCACCGCCAGCATTCAAAAGTGACCAAAACATCAGCCAGGAAGCATAGGAACTGAGAAGTGGTCTGTGGTCACCACCTAAAGAACCACTCCTTTATTGGGGGTGTCTTGCTAATTGCCTATAATTTCCACCTGTTGTCTATTCCATTTGCACAACAGCATGTGAAATTTATTGTCAATCAGTGTTGTTTCCTAAGTGGACAGTTTGATTTCACAGAAGTGTGATTGACTTGGAGTTACATTGTGTTGTTTAAGTATTCCCTTTATTTTTTTTAAGCAGTGTATATACTTAACCTCTAGCACTTAGCCATCCCGGATCCGGGATCGTGAATACAGACTCAAGCTCATTACCATAACGCAACGTTAACTATTCATGAAAATCGCAAATTAAATTAAATAAATATGCCATCTCTCAAGCTTAGCCTTTTGTAAACAACACTGTCATCTCAGATTTTCAAAATATGCTTCTCAACCATAGGAAAACAATCATTTGTGTAACAGTAGCTAGCTAGCATAGCATTTAGAGTTAGCATTAGCGTTAGCATCCAGCAGGCAACATTTCAACAAAAAACAAGAAAAGCCTTCAAATAAAATTATTTACCTTTGAAGAACTTTGGATGTTTTCAATGAGGAGACTCAGTTAGATAGCAAATGCTCAGTTTTTCCAAAAAGATTCTTTGTGTATTAGAAATAGCTCCGTTTTGTACATCACATTTGGCTACCAAAAAAACCCGAAAATTCAGTCCTCAAAACGCGAACTTTTTTCCAAATTAACTCCATAATATCGACTGAAAACATGGCAAACGTTGTTTAGAATCAATCCTCAAGGTGTTTGTCACATATCTCTTCGATGATATATCGTTCGTGGAAGCCTGGTTTCTCCTCTCTATCAAATGGAAAAATACTTGCACCTGGCGTTGCGCACCAATTTCGACGCAGGACACCAGGCGGACACTTGGAAAATGTAGTCTCTTATGGTCAATCTTCCAATGATATGCCTACAAATACGTCACAATGCTGCCGACATCTTGGGGGAACGGCAGAAGGTCTAAGCCTATTCCTGTCGCATTCACAGCCATATAAGGAGACATTAGAAAACAGAGCTTCAGAAATTCTGCTCATTTCCTGTTTGACGTTTCATCTTGGTTTCGCCTGTAGAATGAGTTCTGGGGCACTCACAGACTATCTTTGCAGATTCTGAAACTTCAGAGTGTTTTCTTTCCAAAACTGTCAATGATATGCATAGTCGAGCATCTTTTCGTGACAAAATATTGCGCTTAAAACGGGAACGTTTTTTATCCAATAATGAAATAGCGCCCCCATAGACTCAACTTTAATTGGTAAATACAAATAAAAAAAATTACTATATAGGAAATTACAAAGAAGACGGTAAGTCCGACCAGATTTACTATGTAAATACATAGTCCGGATTTTAATGTATCTGAAAGTGAAGAGTCGACTCTGGGATGCTGGCCTACTAGGCAGAGTTCCTCTGTCCAGTGTCTGTGTTCTTTTGCCCATCTTAATCTTTCTTTTTCTTTTTCTTGGCCAGTCTGAGATATGGCTTTTTCTTTGCCTAGAAGGCCAGCATCCCGGAGTTGCCTCTTCACTGTTGGCGTTGAGACTGGTGTTTTGCGGGTACTATTTAATAAAGCTGCCAGTTGAGGACTGCGGTGTCTGTTTCTCAAACTAGATCCTCTAATGTACTTGTTCTCTTGCTCAGTTGTGCATCGGGGCGTCCCACTCCTCTTTCTATTCTAGTTAGAGACAGTTTGCGCTGTTCTGTGAAGGGAGCCGTACACAGCGCTGTATGAGATCTTCAGTTTTTTTTTCGCAATTTCTCGCATGGAATAGCCTTAATTTCTCAGAACAAGAATAGACTGACGAGTTTCAGAGACTGGTCTTTGTTTCTAGCCATTTTGAGCCTGTAATCAAACTCACAAATGCTGATGCTCCAGATACTCAACGAGTCTAAAGAAGGCTAGTTTTATTGCTTATTTAATCAGCACCACAGTTTTCAGCAATGAAATACAATGAAAACAGTTCCCTAGTGGACTAACAAAAGCATGACCATGTGGTTACGCAATGGAAAGGGAAAGGGTATGTAAGAAGAGGGAGAGACTAAGTCAACTTCTCATACATACATTTGGAAGCTACGCTCATGGGAATATGAATACTTTGCACATGAACGACCGCTCATTCGGAAAATAAATGCAATATACATTTGTGCATAGATGTTTTTCTCTGTCGTCTCTCTGTTGAAAATCACTCGATCCATCTGTGGGAAGTGGTTCGTTGTAACTCTGGTTGTCCACCAGAGGTCACAATGTCCTTCTTAGTTGTAGGCTTCTTTTTGTCCTGGAGTGTTCGTTAGAATTTATACTTCAGGTGTACCACACAGTGTTCAGAGGGATCTTTTCTTCCCTCTCAACTTTGGTCAAATGTTCTAGACTACTTCACATGCACAGCTGCAGATGGTGCATGTTTTGGTCTAGTTTACAAAGTTTCTCACGATTTCAACATGTGGACCACGGCCTCAAGTTCTCTGGTCTCAATGGTTGATTATTCAGGGTACAGCTATGACCACTTCACACGCCGGCTGCAACTCGGGATGTTTTGGTCTGATGTAAATTTGTGAGCAAGTCCTTTTAAGCACTCTGGTCTTAGGGGTGTTCCAACATGTTGACACAATGTCTGTGCCTACGTGGCCGTGGTTACTGACTGGGCCAGGTTTATATGACAATACATTATCTCAGTTAGAAGGCTAAAATCACATTGCTATCTTTTCAAAAATGGTTTCATATTTAATCATATAATTGTTACAACATTAAGATGTAAATCCAACACACAGTGTGAAAGCTCTTAAAGTTACAATGTTTTCGTTACAATGTCTTTCTGATCATTTGAATGAATTCACAAAATAGAGATTAATTTTCCATATTCCATCTTTCATCATTCCCATCATTCGAATGTTGAAATATATTGTCCCGGTGTCCATTGCTTGATGTTTTGTCGGAAAAGACTCTCTGTGTAACAAACTATTTTCATCCTTCCCATACTGCAGGGCAAGAGAGAGAAAGTTTACAACTGGCTGTTAAGTCATAAAACCGGTCCAACTCCCCCGTCTGGTAGGAGAACGGGGGGGGGGGGGGTTTGGCTATCTGTCAGGCATGTGCCGAACTGATCTGGCACCTTTGATCCTCACCAAGGAAAGAGAGTCATATTTTTGTTATCTGCATGTGTGACAATTCCACCAGTCCTATTTATGATATAATTTACAAATATTTTACATTTTGTAAACATTTTCTTTGAGAAAAGTTTTTTTGTTGTCAGTTAATATGCAATGGGGCAAAAAAGTATTTAGTCAGCCACCAATTGTGCAAGTTCTCCCACTTAAAAAGATGAGAGAAGCCTGTAATTTTCATCATAGGTACACTTCAACTATGACAGACAAAATGAGAAAAAAAATCCAGAAAATCACATTGTAGGACTTTTTATGAATTTATTTGCAAATTATGGTGGAAAATAAGTATCAATAACAAAAGTTTATCTCAATACTTTGTTATATACCCTTTGTTGGCAATGACTGAGGTCAAACGTTTTCTGTAAGTCTTCACACACTGCCTGTGCAAACAATACATATTAAAAACTATAACTTTATACCTACCTTTGTTGATTTAGAGCACAGGATAGCGACCATAACAAATGCAACTGTTTTATTATGGATTATCATGACAATTAAGTTGACATACGCTACGCAGTGTATGTGAATTTTGACTACTCTCGCACACAAATGATGATGCGGTTGACTCTCTGTTTGGTTTCGCTTTTGGCACAAAGCAGGAAAAGTTAGTTATGCAAAGTGGAAAAAGAGAAGTCAGAAAGAGAGCTGGTGTTCAGTCCCTGGCTGCACTTTATACATGAAATCAAGGGAAGAAAGCACCAAATGTACCATCAATTAGAAATAGTAAATATGATGTAAATACTCCTGCAGCCAACCTTGCATCGCTGCATGTGTGTAGCAAGCACTTCAGCGATGACGCATATGAATGAGACATGCAATCTGAAATGATGGCGACATAAAACCCGAAGGACACTAAAAGATACAGCTGTTGCTACTGTATTTCCATGGACTGGATCTGGCGCAGTGCCAAAATACAAAAGGCACATTTGAGAATAGAAAGCGACAAAGTGTGCAGAGGTGAGTAGCCTAGCCTGATTCTTGAAGGTCAAGGTGTTCTTATTGTGTTATTACCAATGCACCATATCATGAAGACATATAGGCCTAGGTTCTCTACAGGTTAGCATATGTGCCCTATGTTTTTATGAATGAGATGGGGGCTGGTTTGAGCGACGATAGGCATTGTGTCACCATACATTATACAGTGCCTTGCGAAAGTATTCGGCCCCCTTGAACTTTGCGACCTTTTTCCACATTTCAGGCTTCAAACATAAAGATATAAAACTGTATTTTTTGTGAAGAATCAACAACAAGTGGGACACAATCATGAAGTGGAACGACATTTATTGGATATTTCAAACTTTTTTAACAAATCAAAAACTGAAAAATTGGGCGTGCAAAATTATTCAGCCCCTTTACTTTCAGTGCAGCAAACTCTCTCCAGAAGTTCAGTGAGGATCTCTGAATGATCCAATGTTGACCTAAATGACTAATGATGATAAATACAATCCACCTGTGTGTAATCAAGTCTCCGTATAAATGCACCTGCACTGTGATAGTCTCAGAGGTCCGTTAAAAGCGCAGAGAGCATCATGAAGAACAAGGAACACACCAGGCAGGTCCGAGATACTGTTGTGAAGAAGTTTAAAGCCGGATTTGGATACAAAAAGATTTCCCAAGCTTTAAACATCCCAATGAGCACTGTGCAAGCAAGATAATATTGAAATGGAAGGAGTATCAGACCACTGCAAATCTACCAAGACCTGGCCGTCCCTCTAAACTTTCAGCTCATACAAGGAGAAGACTGATCAGAGATGCAGCCAAGAGGCCCATGATCACTCTGGATGAACTGCAGAGATCTACAGCTGAGGTGGGAGACTCTGTCCATAGGACAACAATCAGTCTTATATTGCACAAATCTGGCCTTTATGGAAGAGTGGCAAGAAGAAAGCCATTTCTTAAAGATATCCATAAAAAGTGTCGTTTAAAGTTTGCCACACGCCACCTGGGAGACACACCAAACATGTGGAAGAAGGTGCTCTGGTCAGATGAAACCAAAATTGAACTTTTTGGCAACAATGCGAAACGTTATGTTTGGCGTAAAAGCAACACAGCTGAACACACCATCCCCACTGTCAAACATGGTGGTGGCAGCATCATGGTTTGGGCCTGCTTTTCTTCAGCAGGGACAGGGAAGATGGTTAAAATTGATGGGGAGATGGATGGAGCCAAATACAGGACCATTCTGGAAGAAAACCTGATGGGGTCTGCAAAAGACCTGAGACTGGGACGGAGATTTGTCTTCCAACAAGACAATGATCCAAAACATAAAGTAAGATCTACAATGGAATGGTTCAAAAATAAACATATCCAGGTGTTAGAATGGCCAAGTCAAAGTCCAGACCTGAATCCAATCGAGAATCTGTGGAAAGAACTGAAAACTGCTGTTCACAAATGCTCTCCATCCAACCTCACTGAGCTCGAGCTGTTTTGCAAGGAGGAATGGGAAAAAATGTCAGTCTCTCGATGTGCAAAACTGATAGAGACATACCCCAAGCGACTTACAGCTGTAATCGCAGCAAAAGGTGGCGCTACAAAGTATTAACTTAAGGGGGCTGAATAAGGGGGCTGAATAAATGTCGTTCCACTTCATGATTGTGTCCCACTTGTTGTTGATTCTTCACAAAAAAATACAGTTTTATATCTTTATGTTTGAAGCCTGAAATGTGGCAAAAGGTCGCAAAGTTCAAGGGGGCCGAATACTTTCGCAAGGCACTGTAGATTTGGAATATCCCAAAATCATTGTGATACATGAACATAGGTTATATAGTGTTATGGGTTAATATGAAAACATAAACTGTCTAAAGGTCCCGCTCATAAAGGGTTATTTAAAAAAATATATATCATAATTTCACCTTTATTTAACCAGGTAGGCCAGTTGAGAACAAGTTCTCATTTACAACTGCGACCTGGCCAAGATAAAGCAAAGCAGTGCGACAAAAACAACAACACAGAGTTACACATGGGACAAACAAGCGTACAGTCAATAACACAATAGAAAAATATGTATACATTGTGTGCAAATGAAGTAAGGAGGTAAGACAATAAATAGGCCATAGTGGCGAAGTAATTACAAGTTAGCAATTAACAATGGAGTGATAAATGTGCAGATGAGGATGTGCAAGTAGAAATACTGGGTTGCAAAAGAGCAGAAAAACAAAAACAAATATGGGGATGAGGTAGGTAGTTGGTTACAGATGGGCTGTGTACAGCTGCAGAAATTGGTAATCTGCTCTGACAGCTGATGCTTAAAGTTAGTGAGGGAGATATGTCTCCAACTTCAGTGATTTTTGTAATTCGTTCCAGCCATTGGCAGCAGAGAATTGGAAGGAAATGCGGCCAAAGGAGGTTTTGGCTTCGGGGATGACCAGTGAAATATACTGGCTGGAGTGAGTGCTACGAGTGGGTGTTGCTATGGTGACCAGCGAGCTGAGATAAGGCGGAGCTTTACCTAGCAGAGGCTTATAGATAGCCTGGAGCCAGTTGGTTTGGCGACTAATATTTAGCAAGGACCAGCCAACAAGAGCATACAGGTCGCAGTGGTGGGTAGTATATTGGGCTTTGGTGACAAAATGGATGGCACTGTGATAGACTGCATCCAATTTGCTGAATAGAGTGTTGAAGGCTATTTTGTAAATGACATCGCCGAAGTCAAGGATTGTTAGCATAGTCAGTTTTACGAGGGTATGTTTGGCAGCACGAGTGAAGGAGGCTTTGTTGCGAAATAGGAAGCCAATTATAGGTTTAATTTTGGATTGGAGATGATTAATATGAGTCTGGAAGGAGAGTTTACAGTCTAACCAGACACCTAGGTATTTGTAGTTGTCCACATATTCTAAGTCAGAACCGTCCAGAGTAGTGATGCTAGCCGGGCGGACTGGTGCAGCGAACGGTTGAACGGTTGAAGAGCATGCATTTGGTTTTACTAGCATTACTAGCAGTCAAATCTGGAGTGAACCAAGGGCTATATCTGTTCTTAGTTCTACATTTTTTTGAAAGGGTCATGCTTATTTAAGATGGTGAGGAAAGCACTTTTAAAGAACAACCAGGCATCCTCTACTGACGGGATGAGGTCAATATCCTTCTAGGATACCCGGGCCAGGTCGATTAGAAAGGCCTGCTCGCAGAAGAGATTTTTAGGGAGCGTTTGACAGTGATGAGGGTTGTTTTTTTCCCCGCGGACCCATAACGGACGTAGGGGACGAGGCAGTGATTGGTGAGATCCTGGTTGAAGACAGCAGAGGTGTATTTAGAGGGCAAGATGGTCAGGATGATATCTATGAAGGTGCCCATGTTACGGATTTAGGTTTGTATCTGGTAGGTTCCTTGATGATTTGTGTGAGATTGAGGACATTTAGCTTAGATTGTAGGATGGCTGGGGTGTTAAGCATATCCCAGTTCAGGTCACCTAACAGTATGAATTCTGATGATCGATGAGGGGCAATCAATTCACATATGGTGTCCAGGGCACAGCTGGGAGCTGAGGGGGGTCTATATCAAGCGGCAACAGTGAGGGGACTTATTTCTGGAGAGATGGATTCTTAAAAGTAGAAGCTCGAACTGTTTGGGCATAGACTTGGATAGTATGACAGAACTCTGCAGGCTATCTCTACAGTAGATTCAAACCCCGCCCCGTTAGAATTTCTATCTTGACGGAAAATGTTGTTATTGGGGATGGAAATTTCAGAATGTTTGGCGGCCTTCCTAAGCCAGGATTCAGACACGGCTAGGACATCAGGGTTGGCGGAAGCAGTGAATAAAGCAAACTTAGTGAGGAGGCTTCTGATGTTAACATGCATGAACCCAAGGCTTTTACTGTTACAGATGTCAACAAATGAGAGCGCCTGGGGACACACAGGACCTGGGTTAACCTCTACATCACAAAAGGAACAGAGTAGGAGTAGGATGAGGGTACGGCTAAAGACTATAAGAACTGGTCGTCTAGTGCGTTGGGAACAGAGAATAAAAGTAGCAGATTTCTGGTCATGGTAGGATAGATTCAGGGCATAATGTACAGGCATTGAATGACGATGAGAGAGTTTGCTTCAGCAGTTAAGCTAGGTGCGGTCTTCACATTTGTGGGGGGTGGGCAAAGGAGCTATCTGAGGCATGTTGAGTGGGACTAGGGGCTCCGCAATAAAATAAAACAATGAAAGCTACCCTAAACAACAGTATATAAGGCATATTGACATTAGAGAGGGGCATAAAGCAATCACAGGTGTTGATTGGGAGAGCAAAGACAACAACGGGTAAGACAACAACGGGTAAACAGCTAAGACAACAACAACTGGCAAATGGCGATTAATGGGCAGAGAGGGTCAGATAGCTACACACAGGGCCTGAGTTCAAGGCTGGAGCCGACAGATAAACAAAATGAAGTATCGTGTTAATGAACAGTCCAGCAGGCATCAGCTGAGTGATCATAGGGTCCAATGAGCAGCAATAGATGAAAGAGGGAACTGTTCGGTAGTCATTACTATGCTAGGCGAGCGGGAGACACGACATTCAGGAAGCTAGCGGGCTGGGGATAGCAGAAGGGTCTTTACCGACATCCACGACGCAGAGGCCAGTCGAGCCCACATCGGTTGAATTACATCAGCAGACCAGCAGAACAGTCGTGATGGATTGGCGGGGCTCCGTGTCGACAAAGGGTCCAGGCCAATTGGCAAGAGATGTATTGTAGTTGGTGTACTTCGTTTGCTAGCCGGGAGATGGGCCTAGCTCGAGGCTAGCTCGATGCTAACTGGTGCTTGCTTCTGGACAAGGGCGTTAGCCACAATAGCCACTCGGTAGCAGCTAGCCAGCTGCGATGATCCGGTGTAATGGTCCAGAGCTTGCGCCAGGAATCCAGTGATGTAGTGGAAAAAAGCAGTCAGATATGCTCAGGGCAGACTGGCAGGTATTATCTGGGCTATCCGGGCAAAAGTGGCTGGTGTTTGAGCTAAAGGTAAAGACCACTAGCAATGGCTAATGATGACTAAATAGCTAATAGCTCATTAGCTGGCCAGCTTCTGATGGCTAGCTTTATGATAAGTGATCATTCATATAACTGTCCATTTGACTGAGCTGGAACAGGGGTGGGTGTCTAATTCCTTTTTGGAATATGGAAAGTTTGTGGGCAGCCAGAGTTTGTAGACAGCAAAATCCCTGTGGTAGCAAAAGCAAACTAACTGCTCCTCATCATTATCAATCCATCAAATGTATTTATAAAACCCTTTTTTTTCAGCCAACGTCACAAAGTGAAATGAAGAAACCCAGCCTAAAACCCCAAACAGCAAGCAATGCAGATGTAGAAGAACGGTGGCTAGGAAGAACTTCCTAGAAAGGCAGGAAACTAGGAAGAAACCCAGAGAGGAGCCAGGCTCTGAGAGGGTGCCGGGTTGAGATTCTAAGTATATGGCCAAGATGTTCAAATGTTTATAGATGACCAGCATGGTCAAATAATAATAGTCGCTGTGGTTGTAGAGGGTGCAACAGGTCAGCACCTCAGGAGTAAATGTCAGTTGGCTTTTCATAGCTGAGCATTCAGAGTTAGAGACAGCAGGTGTGGTAGAGAGAGAGAGAGTCTAAAACAGCAGGTCCGGGACCTGCTGGTTGCACGTCCGGTGAACAGGTCAGGGTTCCATGGCCGCAGGCAGAACAGTTCAAACTGGAGCAGCAGCATGGCCAGGTGGACTAGGGACAGCAAGGAGTCGTCGGGCCAAGTAGTCCTGAGGCATGGTCCCACGGCTCAGGTCCTCCGGGAGTGGCGTGGGGGAGAGAAGGAGAGAGAGTACTTAAATTCACACCGGATAAGACAGGAGAAATACTCCAGAAATCAAACTGACCCTAGCCCCCTGACACAAACTATTGCAGCATAAATACTGGCGGCTGAGACAGGAGGGGTTGGGGGACCCTGTGGCCCCGACTGACCGATACCCCCGGACAGGGCCTACCAGGTAGGATAAAACGCCAACCACTTTGCCAAAGCACGGCCCCCACACCACTAGAGGGATTTCTTCAAACCACCAACGTACTACCCTGAGACAAGACTGAGTATAGCCCACAAAAATCTCCCGCATGGCACAAACCCGAGGGGGCGCCAAACTCGGACAGGAAGATCACGTCAGTAACAAAACCCACTTAAGTGACGGGATTGAAGAGCACCAGTAAGCCAGTGACTCAGCCCCCATAATAGGGTTAGAGGCAGAGAATCCCATTGGAGAGAGGGGAACCGGCCAGGCAGAGACAGCACGGGCGGTTCGTTGCTCCAGTGCCTTTCCCTTCACCTTCACACCCCTGGGCCAGACTACACTCAATCATAGGACCTACTGAAGAGATGAGTCTTCAATGAAGACTTAAATTGAGACAGTCTGTCTCTCACATTTATAGGCAGACCATTCCATAAAAATTGAGCTCTGTAGGAGAAAGCCCTGCCTCCGGCTGTTTGCTTAGAAATTCTATGGACAATAAGGAGGCCTGCGTCTTGTGACCATAGCGTACGTGTAGGTATGCATGGCAGGACCAAATCGGAGAGATAGGTAGGAGCAAGTCCATGTAATGCTTTGCAGGTTAGCAGTAAACCTTAATGCAACCGCTGTGTCAGATTTCAAAAAAGCTTTACCGAAAAAGCAAACCATGCAATAATTTGAGTACGGCGCTCAGATCCCAAACAAGCAAAAAGATATCCGCCATATTGTGCAGTCAACAGAAGTCAATAATAACATTATAAATATTCACTTACCTTTGATGATCTTCATCAGAATGCACTCGAAGGAATCCAACTTCCACAATAAACGTTTGTTTTGTTCGATAATGTCCATCATTTATGTCCAAATTCTTCCTTGTTGTTAGCACGTTCAGCCCAGTAATCCAACTTCATGACGCACGAGCAGACAAAAAGTCAAAAAGTTCTGTTACAGTCTGTAGAAACATGTCAAACGAAGTATAGAATCAATCTTTAGGATGTTTTTAACATAAATCTTCAATAATGTTACAACCTGAGAATTCCTTTGTCTGTAGAATTGCGATGGAACAGAGCTTGCTCTCAAATGAACGAGCGGCATTCTGGCAGACCTCTGACTCATTCCCCTCTCATTCGGCCCCACTTCACAGTAGAAGCATCAAATAAAGTTCTAAAGACTGTTGACATCTAGTGGAAGCCTTCGGGAAGTGCAACATGACGAATATCCCACTGTATCTTCAATAGAGGATGAGTTGAAAAACGACCAACCTCAGATTTCCCACTTCCTGGTTGGATTTTTTCTCAGGTTTTTGCCTGCCATATGAGTTCTGTTATACTCACAGACATCATTCAAACAGTTTTATATATGCATACAGTGCCTTGCGAAAGTATTCGGCCCCCTTGAACTTTGCAACCTTTTGCCATATTTCAGGCTTCAAACATAAAGATATAAAACTGTATTTTTTTGTGAAGAATCAACAACAAGTGGGACACAATCATGAAGTGGAACGACATTTATTGGATATTTCAAACTTTTTTAACAAATCAAAAACTGAAGAATTGGGCGTGCAAAATTATTCAGCCCCCTTAAGTTAATACTTTGTAGCGCCACCTTTTGCTGCGATTACAGCTGTAAGTCGCTTGGGGTATGTCTCTATCAGTTTTGCACATCGAGAGACTGACATTTTTTCCCATTCCTCCTTGCAAAACAGCTCGAGCTCAGTGAGGTTGGATGGAGAGCATTTGTGAACAGCAGTTTTCAGTTCTTTCCACAGATTCTCGATTGGATTCAGGTCTGGACTTTGACTTGGCCATTCTAACACCTGGATATGTTTATTTTTGAACCATTCCATTGTAGATTTTGCTTTATGTTTTGGATCATTGTCTTGTTGGAAGACAAATCTCCGTCCCAGTCTCAGGTCTTTTGCAGACTCCATCAGGTTTTCTTCCAGACTGGTCCTGTATTTGGCTCCATCCATCTTCCCATCAATTTTAACCATCTTCCCTGTCCCTGCTGAAGAAAAGCAGGCCCAAACCATGATGCTGCCACCACCATGTTTGACAGTGGAGATGGTGTGTTCAGGGTGATGAGCTGTGTTGCTTTTACGCCAAACATAACGTTTTGCATTGTTGCCAAAAAGTTCAATTTTGGTTTCATCTGACCAGAGCACCTTCTTCCACATGTTTGGTGTGTCTCCCAGGTGGCTTGTGGCAAACTTTAAACGGCACTTTTTATGGATATCTTTAAGAAATGGCTTTCTTCTTGCCACTCTTCCATAAAGGCCAGATTTGTGCAATATACGACTGATTGTTGTCCTATGGACAAAGTCTCCCACCTCAGCTGTAGATCTCTGCAGTTCATCCAGAGTGATCATGGGCCTCTTGGCTGCATCTCTGATCAGTCTTCTCCTTGTATGAGCTGAAAGTTTAGAGGGACGGCCAGGTCTTGGTAGATTTGCAGTGGTCTGATACTCCTTCCATTTCAATATTATCGCTTGCACAGTGCTCCTTGGGATGTTTAAAGCTTGGGAAATATTTTTGTATCCAAATCCGGCTTTAAACGTCTTCACAACAGTATCTCGGACCTGCCTGGTGTGTTCCTTGTTCTTCATGATGCTCTCTGCGCTTTTGACGGACCTCTGAGACTATCACAGTGCAGGTGCATTCATACGGAGACTTGATTACACACAGGTGGATTGTATTTATCATCATTAGTAATTTAGGTCAACATTGGATCATTCAGAGATCCTCACTGAACTTCTGGAGAGAGTTTGCTGCACTGAAAGTAAAGGGGCTGAATAATTTTGCACGCCCAATTTTTCAGTTTTTGATTTGTTAAAAAAGTTTGAAATATCCAATAAATGTCATTCCACTTCATGATTGTGTCCCACTTGTTGTTGATTCTTCACAAAAAATACAGTTTTATATCTTTATGTTTGAAACCTGAAATGTGGCAAAAGGTCGCAAAGTTCAAGGGGGCCGAATACTTTCGCAAGGCACTGTATATTAGCAACTGGGACTGAGTAGCAGGCAGTTTACTCTGGGCACCTCTGGATACCTTATTCATCCAAGCTACTCAATACTGCCCCCAGCCATAAGAAGTTTAAACGATTGAGAAAAAAACATGAAAAGTCTCCTTTGACAAACGGCCAGGGATGACAAAGAGTTGTTCAGTGGAAAGTAACAACTTGGCAATAAAGAGAAGCCGAGTGAAATATACTTTTCCCTCCATGGAGGCCATGCTTGGTACTGGATTTATGACTCCATTTTGGATCCCGAGGGGATTTTCTAGGTCTGTATAGACGCGGGCCGATTCTCAAACAGAGCCACAACCTTGTTGGTTTCATATAAAATTGGTGGGCGGAAAGAGTAACTGAATCTCTTTAATATGGTGCCGTTTGCTGCCTCAGGAAGACCTATAGTGGTGAATTGCAGTGTCATTCCCCGCCTTCTCTTTAAATATTAATTGAACCCATTATGGTCAAGGAGAGTTTCAACCAAGTTTGTAAAGGCATCGTTTGAGACAGCCATAAACTTATGCAGTTCTCCTCCTGACTGCTTCCAAGTGATTACGTTTAAAACACCATGTTTTCCAAAACACTTAGTATAAAATATTTGAGGCTAACATCGACGCAGACAGCAGAACACACTCTTGATGACATCTCTATTTTCAAAACGAATGCCCAGCATCCCAATTTACAGTACTCATCCTTTTACTGGCCTGCTTCCATCTGCAGTAACACTCAGCACACCAGCTGTGTTCAGGTGATAGAACGCAGTGCAGAGAAAATGATCCCTGCAAACTATAACCAGACTTCATCCAATGAGTAGGCCACTACTGTGCTCTATCATCCCATCATATCACTATTCATCCATCTTCTTTAATTTTCTCCTGTGGATAATAGGGACGGGTGTATTATTTATGCTTATTCCTCTGGAGACTGCATGATTCTGGTATCAGGGTGCTCCAGGAGGAGCTATAGACACACTGTCAAATAATCTTTTTTGAGTCAACTTAAAGTTTGTAACTCTGCTCCCTCAAAGTTAAGTCCAATCTAATCTAAAGTTACTTCAACGTAGTATACTAAGTGAAACGGACAAATGTGGATTGAATGACCCTACACCCATTAGAACTTCACCACTATTCCACTACTTGGCCCTATTTGATCCTACACCAGACCGGCAGCCTGGAAGGACGGGACACTATCGTTCAACAGACCTTGTAATTTCTCTGCAGTAAAAATCTTGTACACTACAACATATATAGTTGATAACCATGTCTATGAACGCTAAGAAGCCAACCTTACTGAAGCACTTGTTATTCCTATCACTCTCTATTGGCCTTCGCCTATTTATAGGGAACCGCTTAGGATCCCTCACCGTGGACCCATCTTCCTCTACAACTCTATTCACTGCCTCAGCATACGACACCTTCTGTACTACTCCGACCCTGGCTACCATGACTTGCCTTTCTCTCACCGGACACTTCTACTCTCCAGGGTTAAGGACAATAGCTCTGACAGGATAACTGACACATCCTAACTTGACTTTGTCTGGTGAAGACTTTGTCTGGTGAAAACTCAGCAGGACAGACAGCCGTGATGATTGGACTTTACATTCAAAATATTGTGTCAAAATGAACCGTTATACTATATGATCTGCACATGTACCCGAAAAGATCCCAAAACAGTACCATATGAGTGCATATGTTTACCTCTGAAGGTACCTTATCTGTACATTGACCTTTTTGTACTCCAGGGAACACTGTCACCTAATTGTACCCTTATTTCATTAGAGTGTGTGGATGTTCTTGGTGCTAAATGTGTACCTGGTGGCACTGCAGAAACATCGATGCACCCGTGACCAATAGGTTGCAAGTTCAAATCACGAGAGCTCCTTTTACATCAAGTTTCCCTGAGCACTGCTATTTTTAGGTTGGTGTTGTTAGATAATCAGACAATTATTGACTTGACTGAGCAACTTTTGGCAAAGTGTACCAGTGTGCCACAAGCACATCTGAAGTATCCTATAAGAATAACGGTAATTGCAAAAATAGTAATACAGTAATTATTTACTGTAAAATGATCATATTGTCAGTATCATAAAATGTACTTTGTTAGTACAACAACAACAAAAATACATTGAAGCACATTGACTTGACTTAAAATTAAAGCAGCATGATAAGATATATATATATATATATATATTACAATTAACAATTTAAGTTGTTTTATTGAATTGACTTTGGAAAATTAGCTGAAACAACCAAAAGACAAGATTACTTTGTACAGTGCATGGTGGATTTGATGTACAGGGGACTAATATACTGTACGGGTTTGTTCATAACAGTTTAACTGTTCTTTCTTGTTAGCAACCAAATAGATCCAAGTTGGCTAGACCTGAAATATGAATATTAGGTGGCTAGTCTGCTTGAGAGATTGTGTATGAGGACTGTGGTCATTTTCTATAATGCCTGCTACAAGAAGTTGGTCATTGTTAGTGGATGTGCATTGGTCATCTGGTCAGATTTGCAACAAAAAAGGGAAGATCAGTGATTATTGCAAAAAAGCAGGTTAACTTTTTATGGCTGCATGGGCAGTATTGAGTAGATTGGATGAAAAGGTGCCAATTGTAAACGGCCAGCTCCTCCGTCTCAGTTGCTAATATATGCATATTATTATTAGTATTGGATAGCAAACACTCTAAAGTTTCCAAAACTTTCAAAATATTGTCTGTGAGCATAACATAACTGATATTGCAGGCGAAACCCTGAGGAAAATCAAAACAGGAAGTGGCTTCTATTTTGAAAACTCCATGTTCCATAGCCTCCCTTTGCTGGATTTAAGGGGATATGAACCAGATTCCTTTTCCTATCACTTCCTCAACGTGTCAACAGTCTTCAGACATAGTTTCAGGCTTTTATTTTGAAAAATGAGCCAGAACGATAACATTGCATCAAGTGGTTACATGAGTTTTGCTCGCGCAACAGAATTTGGACAGCCATTGTTTTCCTCTCTCCTACTGTGAAAGACATTTGCGGTTGATATATTATTGATTATATCTTTTTAAAACAACCTGAGGATTGATTATAAAAAATGTCTGACATGTTTCTGTGGACATTATGGAAACTATTTGGAATTTTCGTCTGCTTTGTCGTGACCGCTCTTTCCTGTGGATTTCTGAACATAACGCGACAAACAAACTGAGGTATTTTGGATCTAAAAATAATCTTTATGGAACAAAAGGAACATTTGTTGTGTAACTGGGAGTCTCGTGAGTGAAAACATCCGAAGATCATCAAAGGTAAACAATTAATTTGATTGCTTTTCTGATTTTCGTAACCGAGCTACCTGATGCTAAGTGTACTTAATGTTTTATCGTGCGATCGATAAACTTACGCAAACGCTTGGATTGCTTTCGCTGTAAAGCATAATTTCAAAATGACAAGTGATGACACTTATCCCGATATCGGGATTGCAGCCATAACAAGTTAAACTATTTTGATAAAATAATTACATTATTTGTGGGTGTGGAAGGCTTACATTTAGCCTAGGTATAATATTACATGCCCTGAATTCATTAGATTATTCCTGACTGAAATGTATTGACCTTTTTTACTTCTTGACGCACCCATCCCGTTAGCGGGATCATTTTCATCAACACCAGCTGAATTGCAGCGCGCCATATTGGAATTAAATTACTACAAATATTTAATTTTCATTAAATCACAAGTGCAATATAGCAAAACACAGCTTAGCTTGATGTTAATCCACCTGGCATGTCAGATTTCAATACAGCTTTTTGGCAAAAGCATAACAAGCGTTTATGTAAGAACATCTCTCTCAGTAGACAAAATATTACAAACACCTAGCAGCCAAGTAGATTGGTCACGAAAGTCAGAAAAGCAATAGATTAAATCGCTTACCTTTGATGATCTTCGGATGTTTGCACTCACAAGACTTCCAGTTACACAATAAATGTTTTTGTTCCATAAAGATGATTTTTATATACGAAATACCTCCATTTGTTTGTCGCGTTATGTTCAGAAATCCACAGGAAAGAGCGGTCACGACATCTCAGACGAAAATTCCAAATAGTATCCGTAATGTCCACAGAGACATGTCAAAAGTTTTAATAATCAATCCTCAGGTTGTTTTTAATTGTTAAACAAAGCTTGTTTAGATAATAACTTTTTTGAAATGTAGATATATATCGCGAATCATCCATACATTTGAAAAATAAAAGAGAGATGAATTTTAGGCCATATCACCAAGCCTACCTGGGAATACTGATTACTGTAGCTTGCCTCATGAATGTAAGCCTGATGTTAGGCTGATGCAATGCCACTCTGCTTTGTCCACAGTCCACAGTGTGTATGCGTGCACACTCACACACACACACACACACACACACACACACACTGAATCTTACAAGCATGCATATGCACCCACGCACACACACAAACACATTTTTTCAGCATCTGCCGTGAATCTGCAGAGTGCCCAGCGGTAATATTAACTCATTTTATTCAGAGGTGGTGGTGGTAGAAGACACCAAGTGTTAAACATGGATATGTAAATTATAGCTCCAGGGGTAGATTATACCAATTCATCTCTGTCTTTGGCTTTTGTCTATCTTCTCTCACCTCATAAACATGCATGGGTCCCTCTGAAACACATTACACACGTTGGCTTTATAAAAAGCAATATAGGAGCCCTTTGATTCTCTTTACACAACACACAAGATAATGCATTATAAATCCCAGCCCAGGAGTATAAAATATATATATTATGAGCATGTGTCTTGAATTATTAAAGCACTGTGCGAAGGTGGCCTGCAAATCCTGCCTGAAGCTACAGTTCTTTGTTGCTGAGGAATAATCTGCAAGACAAACCCAGGTAATTAACCAGGTAATTAACCAAATGGTGTGAAAAACAGCTCTCCGGACCGCAACAGTGAAGAAGTCTAATTTGGAATATCAAAGTGATGTTGTCTTCCTACCAGAGTGATACACCACATTGACTCTCCACTTAAGCTTACTTTTAGCTTCATTACAATACATTTGAGTCATCGAGTGCATGCTCTTACCTTGAGTGACTTCAGTTCACTTCTGAGGGTCGTGTATGTGGATGTGAATCAGGTCACAAGAAGGGCAACAGAGCTCTTTCTCAGAACCAACTAACACTGTAAATATACAGTACAATATAAGAAAGAAAAGAGCAGTGTCCTATGTTTCACCCGGCCTATATGCGACTATCCTGTAACATTTTAATCCATTTAAGAGGAAGAGTTTGCTCCCTGCAGTAGACGCTGGAAGATTTTGCTCCCTGTGTAAGCCAACCAGGGGTTTAGAGTTCTGCCAACTGCGAGCGAATTTAACAGCCCTTATTATTAGTTGGAGGAGAAATTTTTGGGGAAAGAAGATCTGAATCCTTTCAAATATCTGTGAATCCGTGGGGGGTCAATTCTGCGAAATAGCAGCATGCTCTTCTTTTTCCGGTCCAAACAGAATCTGTTTGAAGGACTTTAACATTATACTAGTACTTTGCTGGGCATTTTGCTATCTGTCTTTTTTAGTCTCCTGTTATTAGCATCATGCTACCTTTGTTATGTTAATTCTAACATCCCATTGTTTCTCTCCCATAGCTTGATAGCGTGAGCTCAAAACCTTTAAGTCTCGGACAAAAACAACAACAACACCAGTATGATGGTTCCTATGCTAGCAGGTGCCCAGGAAAAATCTTTACTCTCTTTGATGTGGTGCTGAGATGGTAACATCACTCTTTTCTGGCACTATTTATTTATTTTTCTTCCTCTCCTTCCCCTCCAGGCTAGCAGGGGAGAGTTTTATGCTGTGTTGTGCTTCGAAAGTCAGGTGGAAAAAACATAAGCCAGGGGGTGAGAGAAATACAAGAAAAAAGTCTAAACATTTATTAGCCCCTGAAAGACTCCTCTCCATCTTCCATTTTCCTCCCCACTAATGTGCTGAGCTGGGCAGGAGATGCTAACGTCTTAATTACACTACTCCCAGATAACGATAACACTCGCCTTGGCCTGTTTAACAGGGCCTGGGAAGAAAGCACTATCTGAGACACAGTTAGCAGTCGCCAGGGCAATGTTACATCAAGGTGAAAGCACATATCTGCAGAGCTGTGGACTTGAGTCACATGACTTGGACTCGAGTCACAAATATGATGATTTTAGACTCGACTTGACAAAATCAAAAAAGACATGCAACTCGACATTGACTTTAACACCAATGACTTGTCATGACATTGGCCTCTTACCTCCTTTTTCCTCTCTCTACCCTACTGAGGTTACATTTGCAAAACCCTTGGTTAACATAGAGATTCTGGGAATATCAGAAGGTGGGGGGAAATGAACTATATTATAGTAATCCGACCAATGGAACATATGCGGTGGTACTTAATGAATATGATGTCAGTTAGGTTGTCATCTGAGACATTCTCATCAATGATAAGATGACATAAATTCTACAGTGGAAAGTCTACACATCAGAGTCATCGGATTCACATGGAATTGTTGTTCAATTTCAATGTTTGAATATGAAATTATTTGTGATGGGATGAAATGTGATTTTAGCTTCTAAAATGTGAGATTTGGGTTTTCATAAGATAGGGCTCTGCTCAATCAGTGGCCCGCACCTGTGAAGGGACATGGGCTATAAAACTTTTCAAACACACCCTCCTCTCCCTTCCTATATAAAGCCTTGACGACAATATAACCTCCTGTTCTGAGGATGTGAGGACGACGGTCCTATGTCAGAATGGTTCAGATAATAACTACAGAAAGAAGCCAACATTAGCGTGAGCTTTGGTTGCGAATGGTATGAACTTTGAACTCTTATTCACTATAGAAGTGATACCTCCTAGCCGCTGAGTTAGCAAAATCAGATGCAAATGAGGTTTAGGAAGGAACAGACAGAGTATCCCGTCTTTCACCCAACGACGTTACTACAACGTATCCAATTGACAACCAGAAACATTCTTCAAATGACAAAGGACTCGGTTGGACAACACGGCCTTCCATCTACCACCAACCTACCGAAGCGCAGCTCAGAGTAAATATTTATTGCATTTTCCTTTTCCAAATGGGCGGTAATTTAGAATGCATAAGATACTGTATTTACGATAGCACAGCTTCGGCCTTTGTTCCTCAGTCTTCCCGCTCCTTCACTCAAACCCAGCCCCTTTCTTTTGTGTAACAAGCTGTCATATCTGTTCCGCCCGCTAGGGACGTTTTCCTTTACGACGTAATTTGTAATCAAGTTATGATTTAATTACGTGTATGTGTAATTCTGAGTGAGAAGTTAGGTATTTAGTAAATAAATGATTAAACCCAATTTTGTATTGCTGATTCAAAGTTTTAGCCAAGGTTCATGAAGATAACCAAGAATTTACAACTTTCAGATGAGACTGAATTAAGATGATGATTAATATTGACTGCTATTGATGTAAAATATTACTAGGTCTTTAAGAGTTTATTTGGAAGATAACTGCTCTATAAATATTATTTTGTGGTGCCCGACTCTCTAGTTAATTACATTTACATGATTAGCTTAATCAGGTAATATTAATTATGGAGAAATTATTTAATAGAATAGCATGTCATATCACTTAATCCGGCATAGCCAAAGACATGACAGACTCCCCAAGCCCAAATATAAAAAATGTATGCCATTAAAAAAAGTGTGCATCAACTCTTCATTTAACGGATTACAGTTTGAATTGGACAGCAGCCAATGAAATTGTGCCACCTCAGGAAAGGTTGCACATGGCAGTGCAGAGGAACGTTGGTGGGTGAATTCAGACGAAGCCCTTGGCTATAAAGACTACGCTGTAGTCAACAAAAAATGGATTACATCTTGCAAAACATGCGGGAAGACAATTACAGACAGAGGCGCAACAATTTCCAACTTTATTTGACATTTGAAGCTGCACAAAGAATGGTAAGTTGTGGCTAATATAGCCGACAGCTATATATAAATTTACTAGTGTAACATGTAGGCTAATGTAACGTTAAATCAATGAGCCTCCACACAGTCAGTCAGTATGGGAACGTGATCTTTGCACCCAAGATTGAGCTACAACTGGCTAGGTAGTTGGTAGCCTAAATCCTGCCTGATGGTGCTGCTGTTCCTAAAACCATTGACATACGTTAGCCTACTGTCACCACACACAGAGAGCGTGTGTGTGTTAACTTCGTAAGGTATAGGGTGCAGCATTTTCACTTTTGGATAAATAGCGTGCCCAATTTCAACTTCCTGCTACTCATGCCAATAATATAAGATATGCATATTATTAGTAGATTTGGATAGAAAACACTCTGAAGTTTCTAAATCTATTTGAATCATGTCTGTGAGTATAACAGAACTTATCTAGCAGGCAAAACCCAGAGGACTAACCGTTCAGAATTTTTTCTTTGTTGAGGTCTCTGTCTGTTCACTGAGTTCTCATTGGGAAACAATATTTCTTAGGAACTTGTTTTCAATTTCTACCGCTTCCACTGGATGTCACCAGTCTTTGGAATTTGGTTGAGGTTATTCATTTGTGCAATGAAGTAGGGCCATCTGGGAACTGCGTAACAGTGTTGAGAGTTGCACAAGACTTGAAAAGTAGCTTGGTTTGTTGTCTTCCTGTATTGAACACAGATAGACTCGTCTTCAATTTGATCGATTATTAACGTTTTAAAATACCTAAAGTTGTATTACAAAAGTAGTTTGAAATGTTTTGGCAAAGTTTACAGGCAACTTTTGAAATATTTTGTAGTGACGTTGCGCAATTTGGAAGCTGTTGTTTTCTGGATTAAACAAGCCAAATAAATGGACATTTTGGATATATATGGATGGAATTAATCAATCAAAAGGACCAATTGTGATGTTTATGGGACATATCGGAGTGCCAACAAAAGAAGCTCGTCAAAGGTAAGGCATGTTTTATATTCTATTTCTGCGTTTTAGGTAGCGCCTGCAGGGTTGAAATATGCTACCCTCTTTGTTTACTGTTGTGCTATCATCAGATAATAGCTTCTTATGCTTTCGCCGAAAAGCCTTTTTAAAATCTGACATGTTGGCTGGATTCAAAACGAGTGTAGCTTTAATTTAGTATCTTACATGTGTGATTTAATTCAAGTTTGATTTTTATATCAATTTATTTGAATTTGTCGCTCTGCATTTTCCCTGGCAATTGGCCAAGTGGGATGCAAGCGTCCCCTATACCATAAGAAGTTAAGGTTGGGAGATTGTGTACAAGCCTACATCGCCGATTGCGATCCTCAATAGTCGATCGCTATTGGGGGGGTGCGGTGCTACTGCCTCTGCTCAATTATTATAATTTTTCTTCCGATATCTGTTTTAATATGCTTACCTCTTACAGATTTGAACATTACCAAATTAACAAAAGTGTCACAAGTGAACCAAAACAGTGTCCAATCTCACAGTTCATGGAGACCTGTGTAGGGCAGTACAGCATGAATCATCCACAGCAGAAAGCTATCAACAATGCATTACTGTACGACTAGGTTATTGATTGCACCTCGCCTCTGTCTATTGAGGAAAACAAGAGTTTCTGTCACTTTCTGTCAGTGGTTGACTGTAAGTACAGCCTAGTGTGTCATAGAACATTGACATCAAAAGTAGAGAACCTCACTACAGAGAGATGTTCAAAACTGAAAACTCAGTTGACCAACACAGACAATGTTTCAGTCACAGTGGACAGTTGGTCCAACCAAAAGATGAGGTGGTTCCTTGGTGTCGCTGTGCACTGTATGGAGAAAGATGGAGAGAGGATACAGCTCAAGTCCCATTGGCCTGTGACCGCTTCAAAAGCCCACACACGGCCAAAAGAATCTGTGAGCAATTTGAGGCCATATGTGATGAGTACAGCATTAAAGATACATTTGACTACATCATTAGTGACAATGCTGCCAACATGAGAAAAGCATTCACTGTGTGCTTCCCAATTGGACAAGAAGATGAAGTACATGACGAAGATCACACTGATGACCTAGAGTTCTGGAATGACCTAACCCTGGAAGATCAGCAGCCAGTGGATGCTGCTAATGCAAAAAAAACTGTGTTTGGTGTGTTTTGCCCAAACTCGCCAGCTGGTGGTGGGAGATGGCTTGACAGAAACAAAAGTGATGACTGACTCTTTCAAAGTTAGCAAAAATCAGCTCACTGCTGCATACAAGCACCAAAGAGGTGTTTGAGGTTGAATTTGGGGAACGAGGCATCCCTGCTGCTGCCAACACAAGATGGAACTCGACAAGTGAAGGCTGATTTCCAATGAGACCATCTAAAGCTCTGTCATGTTCTAGAAAAGGTTGGGGACAAGGAGTTGTTTTTCACAGTACAGGAGGGGAATAAGTTGAAGGAGTTAGTGGACATCATGAAGCCATTTGGCAACAGATTTGACACAGGGGGAGAAGATAGTCACAATCAGTTATGTTGTTCTCTCTGTCCTGTCCCTGAATCACCACCTAGAGCAGCAGAAGCCTCAAGACCATTTCCTGAGCGGCCTGGTCAGATGTCTCCAGGCATCCCTAAACAAACCATTTCTTGGAATCTTCATCAATGTGAAAATGGCCAGGACACAAGATCTAATCACTGCCCCATTTTCAGATCCAGTCTACCTCAAAGCAGCTGCCTTGGATCTGTCTTTTTCTCTGATGTGGGTGGAGCACCATGTGCTGGTCAAGGAGGAGATCAAGGAGGAGGTGGCACAAAGAGTGAAAGGTAAATATGATTGAGTTTAATGTAACTCATTTTTCCATTTGACTGCAACAATAACACTTTTTCAGTTTAACCCAGTGCATCACCAATACTCTAATACCGGACTTTTTGTTTCTGCTTTTACATGTTTTGCCAGAACTAATTCTGCAAGATGCTGCAGGGACTGAGCAAGCTGTGAGAGGGCCATAGTCTTGGACATGAAGAAGGGCTGTTTGCAAGCATACTGTTAGAGGCAGAAGAAAGCTGTTGGGACCTCTCCAGCACTACAGCTAAGTCACTACCTTGACATATGCGAAGGACAGAATACCCTCTTGTTCTGGGCAATGAATATGAATTGCCTCCAAGTGCAATGCCTCCAGTGCTCTGGTGGAGCGTGTCTTCAGCCATGGTGGCATCATACTGCGGCCTTATCGTGCGCAAATGACTGACAGACTTTTATCGAATTTTGTCTTTTGCAAATGCATCATAGGGCCCTGAGATAAGAGTACAAATTAAACTGTTTATGCATTACACACACACACACACACACACACACACACACACACACACACACACACACACACACACACACACACACACACACACACACACACGATTGTAACTTTATGGAAGGATTTTTTTAGGTGTCTAGAGTATATCTAGAGAGAAAGAGAACACTACAATATTTAGTTTTTGTTTTGTCTTTCTCATGACTACCCATTGAAAAATAAAGTTTATTTGGAAAGTAATAAATATATACATGTTTAAAAGCATTTCATTTGCGTAAAGTTAATGTACTAACTATTACTCTTGTTAAAAATATGAAATGGTATTACATTTGGTGAAGAGCACATTATGACTTGTTTAAGACTCAGAACTCAAAGGACTTGTCGGTCTTGTTTTGACTTGAGACTTGACTTGGACTTGCCTGTCTTGACTTGGGACTTGACTTGGGACTTGAGTGCTAAGCCTTGAGACTTACTTGTGACTTGTAAAACAATGACTTGGTCCCACCTCTGCATATCTGTGTGTAAATATCTCAAAGCCTTTCATGTGTTTTTTTCCTATTCCCTTCCCTCTGCTGTTCTGTGTAATAGGACTGCAAACTGTAGCCCAGGACCAAATCTACTCACACTACATAGAATGTCTTACTTCTAATTCCCTACACAGATCAATTATCCACCAGCCTTGAGTTCCATTGCAGTGCCCTGTAGCTGACACCAGGCAGCCTGTGAGTTCTGCATGTCTACCCATGGTGTGCTACCCAGTGGTGAGTCAGGCCTATCTCCTCTCTGCAGAATCCCCAGTATGGAGTCTGCTGGGAGGTGTGATGAAGGCTTTTAAAACATCCCTGGTGACGAATGGCAGCTATAGCTGTCTCCATAGAGGGATTTTTCTGCATGCTACCACTCAGCTAGAGTCTTTAATGATGACACTATCAAAGCCATGTCGGACTGCCGAGATCACCCAGTGTTCACTCCCCTATTAGCAGGCCTGCTTACACAGCCAGTGGTGGTGGCTAGGTGAGGGAGGAGGGGTTGAGGAAGCATGCAGGGAGAACGGCTTCCAGCAGCAGTAGATGGTTGGGAGAGAAGAAGATGGGAAAGGGGAGTTAGGGAATCCATTATCTACTGCGACTGGCTACTGTAAGCAGAACCTAAAGGTTTGTAGCTCTTTACACTCACAACCCTTATACGGGATGAAAATGGCAGATTTGGTCACTGATAAATTGGAACGCAGTGGCTGTGCAGTAACATGCTATACATGACGTCAGAGCTCAGGGTCTCAGTTCTACAGCACTGTATGGTATTCAACTGACAGACGTTGTAAACGTGAGCGCCATGCCAACGAAGATGCCCCCATCCCTCTTGCTAATTAGGCTAATTTGACGTTTGTCCTATGTCCTCCGTCACCTATGCTAAAGTTATGCCTTACCTGAATGACTAGACACTGTTTACAAAACTGTTTATAATAAACATACTGTATGTGTTTATTCAACATAATGTGGGACTAGCTATGTATTTCAATGTCTTGTTTGTTGATCACCTGTGGAAGAAATTAAACGTACAGAATATTACAATTTGGTCGTACGGCGGAAATTGGTTTGTGTCACCCAGAACATAACTCTTTATGTTCATGTATTTATCGATCAGAAAGTAGAAGTACAATGTGAGGATGTTTGACAAATGAAACGTTAAGGTTCATCTAAAGAAATGTAAATTATTTCCTTGGTTTTCCTCGTTGATTGAAGAGGGTGCTGTTCATTTCCTGGTCTGAGAATAGACGGACAAATGGGGCCCTTTCGAGCGCATGGTTAATTCATTGTACAGGTAATGCGGTCATAGTTTATCCCGGGGACGCATACATGTTTATATTCAGGACTGGGAAGTAACTGATTACATGTTATAAATGACATGTAATCTGATTACACAAAAAAATCTAACAGTAATCACTTACGTTATCAGGCAAAATATTTTAATCAGATTTCATTGACACCTTTCTGCATTAAATTCAGCATTGTAAAAAGTGCAAGTCTAAGTTTGTTCCAAATGACAGTGTTGGCTCAGCCCTACTTTATGTGCTCTCTGTCACCTGGGATTGCATGGCAAATGGTCCAGGAACACAAGGAAAGCACAAAGGACAATGTCCAAGGACTAGTCAGCCCTTCCCCCTCTGAGGGTCCAAAATGTCTCTCTCTGTTACAGTATCCAGAGGACTGACTATTGAATGAGTAATAGATTTCAAACATGGATAATATATTCTATCTGAAACTTGTTCAGAGTATAACGCTGATGCTATCTACATGGATGTATTATCTCTTTGGTAACTTATTAAATCTGTACAGGGTGAACTCTGAATTAGTCTGTGCAAATAGGTTGTATGGTCCTCTCTGGAATCCTGTCTTATTTACATTGGTCTCATCCCTCACACAAGCTCTTAGAAGCTGTTACATCCTGTGGAGAATGGGCCTGGGAGTGTTTAGGTTACTGATTGATCAATGGTGGTTGGCGTTGGGTTGAAAGGTTACACCTTCAGATGTTGTAAACTGAATGAAATGCCTTTGGTCTCTCTCTTATGTAGCTCTGTCCTTGAGCTCTTCTTGTCTAATAATGTTCTGTATTGTGTCATGTTCCATGTTATTTGTGGACCCCAGGAAGAGTAAGCTGGAGACTTATATCTATCTCCCTCACTAACTTTAAGCATTAGCTGTCAGAACAGCTTACCTTTCACTCCACTTGTACACAGCCCATCTGTAAATAGCCCACACAACTACCTCATCCCCATATTGTTATTTATTTTTGCTCTTTTGCACCCCAGTATCTCTACTTGCCCATCATCATCTGCATATCTATCATTCTGGTGTTAATGCTAAATTGTAAATGTTTCGCCACTATGGCCAATTTATTGCCTTACCTCCCTAATCTTATTACATTTGCACACACTGTATATATATTTTTCTATTGTGTTATTGACTGTACGTTTGTGGAACCCATATATAACTCTGTGTTGTTGTTTGTCGCACTGCTTTGCTTCATCTTGGCCAAGTCGCAGTGGTAAATGAGAACTTGTTCTCAACTTGCCTACCTGGTTAAATAAAGGTGAAATAAAAATAAAATAAAAAAGTAGCTGCTACCTTTTGCAACCTAATCAAATACCAAATCCTGTATCCAGTCCATGGAGGTAGGCTGTAGGATCAATTTTCATTTCCTATGCTTCTAGGCCTCTGGCCTTTTAGGCATGTCTTTGTTCATGCATTTTCTTCTATTTTAACCTTAGGATCTATGTGTGTCTATGTCTTGTTAATGCTTTGTAACGTAGGCTGTATGCCTTGTATGTGAATCCATTCATTGTACAATGTTAATTAAATGTCTGCCTTTTGATTTAGACAATTGTTAGACCAATTCTTAATAGTCAACGTCAACTCATTGCCTAATGCTTGCTTGTATATATATTTTTTCTTTATGGAGTCAGATAAACATTTGAATAGGCTAATTGCTTTGTGTGTGTGTGTGTGTGTGTGGGTGTGTGTGTGTGTGTGTGGGTGTGTGTGTGGTTGTGGGGTGTGTATACATACACAGTACCAGTCGAAAGTTTAGACACCTACTTATTCAAGGGTTTTTCTTTAGTAGTACTATTTTCGACATTGTAGAATAATAGTGAAGACATCAAAACTATGAAATTATACAAATGGAAGCATGTAGAAACCAAAAAAATTGTTAAACAAATCAAAATATATTTTATATTGTAGATTGTTCAAACTTAGCCACCCATTGCCTGGACAGCTTTGCACACTCTTGGCATTCTCTCAACCAGCTTTACATGGAATGCTTTTCCAACAGTCTTGAAGGAGTTCACACATGCTGAGCTCTTGTTGGCTGCTTTTCCTTCACTCTGCGGTCCAACTCATCCCAAACCATCTCAATTGGGTTGAGGTCGGGTGATTGTGGAGGCCAGGTCATCTGATGCAGCACTCCATAACTCTCCTTCTTGGTCAAATAGCCCTTACACAGCCTGGAGCTGTGTTCTGGGTCATTGTCCTGTTGAAAAACAAATGATAGTCCCACTAAGCTCAAACCGGATGGCATATCACTGCAGAATGCTGTGGTAGCCATGTTGGTTAAGAGTGCCTTGATTTCTAAATAAATCACAGACAGTGTCACCAGCAAAGTACCCCCACACCATCACACCTCCTCCTCCATACTTCACAGTGGGAACCACACATACAGAGATAATCTGTTCACCTACTTTGTATCTCACAAAGACACAGCAGTTGGAACCAAACATCTCAAATTAACTCATCAGACAAAAGGACAGATTTCCACCGGTCTAATGTCCATTACTTGTGTTTCTTGGGTCAAGCAAGTCTCTGCTTCTTATCGGTGTCCTTTTGTAGTGGTTTATTTGCATCAATCAAATTGAACCATGAAGGCCTGATTCACGAGGTCTCCTCTGAACAGTTGATGTTGAGATGTCTGTTACTTGAACTCTGTGAAGCACTTATTTGGGCTGCAATTTCTGAGGCAGGTAACTCCAATGAACTTATCCTCTGAAGCAGAGGTAACTCTGGGTCTTCCTTTGCTATGGTGGTCCCCATGAGAGCCAGTTTCATCATAGCGCTTGATGGTTTTCAAGGTTTTTTTCTTTGTTTTTATTTTTTCCTACATTGTAGAATAATAATGAAGACATCAAAACTATGAAATAACACATACGGAATCATGTAGTAACCAAAAAAAGTGTTAAAAAAAGTGTTAAAAAAAGTAACCAAAAAAAGTGTTTAACCAAATAGGTCTATCTTCTGTATACCCACCCTACCTTGTCACAACACAACTGATTGGCTCAAACTTACTAAGATGGAAAGAAATTCCACAAATAAACTTTTAACAAGGCACACCTGTTAATTGAAATGCATTCCAGGTGAATACCTCATGAAACTGGTTGAGAGAATGCCAAGAGTGACTTCCTGTGCCTACCGGGGGGCTGGAGAGACCAGGCAGGCACCGTGTTATGCTGTGAAGCGCACTGTGTCCCCAGTGCGGGTGCATAGCCCGGTGCGGTACATTCCAGCTCCGCGTATGGCCGGGCTAGAGTGGGCATCGAGCCAAGTGCCATGAAGCCGGCTCTACGCATCTGGTCTCCAGTGGATCTCCTTGGGCCAGCTTACATGGCACCAGCTTTGCGCATGGTGTCCCCGGTTCGCCTGCATAGCCCAGTGCGGGCTATTCCACCTCGCCGCACTGGCAGGGCGACCGGGAGCATGCAACCAGGTAGGGTTGGGCAGGCTCGGTGCTCAAGAGCTCCAGTGCGCCTGCACGGTCCGGTCTATCCGTCACCACCTCCACGCACCAGCCCTCCGGTGGCAGCCCCCCGCACCAGGCTGTCTCTCCGGCTCATCCTTACAGGGGCTCCCGCCTGTCCAGCGCTGCTGGAGCCTTCCTTCTCTCCAGCGCTGTCGGAGTCTCCCGCCTCTCCAGCGCTGCCAGAGCCTTCCTCCTCTCCAGCGCAGCCGGAGTCTCCCGCCTGTTCGGCGCTACCAGAGCTCCCGCCCCTCATTCCAGAGGCACCAGAGCTACTCAGTCCAGCGCTGCCAGAGCCTTCCTCTCCAGCGTTGCCAGAGCTTCCCGTCTGCCCAGCACCATCTGAGCTACCAGTCTGCCCAGCACCATCTGAGCTACCCGTCTGCCCAGCGCCGCCTGAGCCACCCATCTGCCCAGCGCCGCCTGAGCCACCCGTCTGCCCAGCACCGCCTGAGCCACCCGTCTGCCCAGCGCCGCCAGTGCCGCCAGTTTGCCCAGAGCCGCCAGTGCCGCCAGTCAGCCAGGGGCCGCCAGTCAGCCAGGGGCCGCCAGTGCCGCCAGTCAGCCAGGGGCCGCCAGTGCCGCCAGTCAGCCAGGGGCCGCCATTCAGCCAGGGGCCGCCAGTGCCACCAGTCAGCCAGGGGCCGCCAGTGCCGCCAGTCAGCCAGGGGCCGCCAGTGCCGCCAGTCAGCCAGGGGCCGCCAGTGCCCTTCAGCCCAGAGGCGCCAGAGCCCTTCAGCCCAGAGGCGCCAGAGCCCCTCAGCCCAGAGGCGTCAGAGCCCCTCAGCCAAGAGCTTCCGCCCCTCTGTCCAGAGCTTCCACCCCTCTGTCCAGAGCTTCCGCCCCTCGGTCCAGTGGGGTCATTTAGAAGGGTCGCCGTGGTTAGGAGGCCACGGAAGCAGACAATAAGGCGGACTAAGACAACGATGAAGTGGGGTCCGCGTCCCGCGCCAGAGCCGACACCGCGGACAGACGCCTACCCAGACCCTACTCTATAGGTTAAGGCTTTGCGGCCGAAGGCCGCACCTTTGGGGGGGGGGGGGTACTGTCACGTTCTGACCTTTATTTCCTTTGTTTTGTCATTATTTAGTATGGTCAGGGCGTGAGTTGGGGTGGGCAGTCTATGTTTGTTTTTCTATGTTTTGGGTATTTCTATGTTTCGGCCTCGTTGGTTCTCAATCAGAGGCAGGTGTCATTAGTTGTCTCTGATTGAGAATCATACTTAGGTAGCCTGGGTTTCACTGTGTGTTTGTGGGTGATTGTTCCTGTCTCTGTGTTTGCACCAGATAGGACTGTTTTAGGTTTTCGCACGTTTGTTGTTTTGTTAGTTTATTCATGTACAGTTTCTTTATTAAAGTACAATGAATAACAACCACGCTGTGTTTTGGTCCGCCTCTACTTCACCCCAAGAGAACCGTCACAACATGTCAGATTTTAAAAAGGCTTTTCGGCGAAAGCATAAGAAGCTATTATCTGATGATAGCACAGTAAACAAAGAGGGTAGCATATTTCAACCCTGCAGGTGCTACACAAAATATATAAATAAAATATAAAACATGCCTTACCTTTGACAAGCTTCTTTTGTTGGCACTCCAATATGTCCATAAACATCACAATTGGTCCTTTTGTTTGATTAATTCCGTCCATATACAGTGCCTTGCGAAAGTATTCGGCCCCCTTGAACTTTGCGACCTTTTGCCACATTTCAGGCTTCAAACATAAAGATATAAAACTGTATTTTTTTGTGAAGAATCAACAACAAGTGGGACACAATCATGAAGTGGAACGACATTTATTGGATATTTCAAACTTTTTTAACAGTCTTTATAAATGGTTTCAGGCTTGTATTCTTATAAATGAGGGAGTAAGACCAGTCTGAATGAGTTGACCCTGACATGTCACAGAGCTTTTTCATGCGCAATCGCGAGAGAGTGTATTTCTTGTTTACCTTTTATATTGAGGACGTTATTGTCTGGTTGAAATATTATAGATCATTTAGGCTAAAAACAACCTGAGGGTAGAATATAAACATAGTTTGACATGTTTCTATGAACTTTACGGATACAATTTGGATTTTTTGTCTGCCTGTTTTGACTTCGTTTGAGCCTGTGGATTACTGAAAAAAACACGCAAACAAAACGGAGGTTTTTGGATGAAGAGACTTTATCGAACAAAATGAACATTTATTGAGTAAATTAATGTCTTCTGAGTGCAACCATATGAAGATCATCAAAGGTAAGGGATTAATTGTATCTCTATTTATGAGTTTTGTAACGCTTCTGCTTGGCTGGTTACTGTTTGTAATAATTTGTCAACTGGGCTATGTTCTCAAATAATCGTAAGGTATGCTTTCGCCCTAAAGCATTTAAAAAAATCTGACACCGTGGTTGGATTCACAAGAAGTGAATCTTTAAACCTATGTGAAATAAGTTTCGTTTTCTAAATTTGAATTTGGCGCTCTGCAATCTCACTGGATGTTGGCCAGATGGGACACTAGCGTCCCACATAGAGGTTTTAAGTTACAAAGCACTGTATGTGATTCAATAATTTATTAGGCCAACCTTTTTTTCTATGTCCTGTTATGTTTATGTCTATATACTGTACATTTCACTCTTTATTTATCCTCACTTTGCCATTAAAAAGCCTCGCAAGAAAGTCAGCTCTGCATTGTTGCATCAATGACACCTCCACGGCCTCCCTTACAGTCTACTTTTGCAATTTATTTGTTGTATGAGAGAGGCGTATGCTTTAAATCAAGCAGACTTGGTCTGTTCTGAAAGATTAAACATTTAGGATTATAATAAATACCGCTTTGATATCATAATGAGTCAAACGTGCATTTTACATTTCCATATAATAAAACTCATGTCACTTACAGTATCAAAAATGTTTTTGTCTTATGTTGCACCAACCCCACATTTTTTATGAATATTCTTATTATGTTACTGAATGTATCCATAGTATTTTAAGATTTAGTGATCAACAAATGCTGAAAAAATAAAGTACAGTAAATGTAAAATGCACATAAAATCAACAGTATAATGTTTGGATTCAGTTTTGTGTCAGGTGAACTGTCGTGTCCTCCCATTTGTCTGATAATTTCCCCATAATCTCCAAAGTGTTCCCTTTCAATTACTACCATGGTTATGCATATAGTTCTCATATTTCTTCTGTGTGAAACATCCATATACGTCCAAAAAGTCCCACAAATGTGAAGTGTTAAGTCCCATGAGACCTGATCCAAGACGAGCAGTCAATTAAGGCGCGTGTTTGTGTGTGCGTTCGTGTGTCTCAGGTTCCGTCAAACCATCTCTCAATCATGCATAGAAATCAAATGAAGAAACCTGTCTGTCTGTTGTTGTGGTATCAGTGTGCACAGCAGCACACATACACACTACCCAGGGTCTTGTTGCATGCCTGTCAGTTTCCCAGGAACCCGCAAAGGGTGAAGCCTTCTATTGGCATCAACAGGAAATGTCAAACGCCTTGCTAAAGCTTTGAGGATAATTCAATTCAAACTTAATTCAGTTTTTTTTGCTCAGGCCATCATACATTATGTGTCAGTCATCCGGGCATGGCCATTACAATAGCAGGGCTAGTATAGCGTGGGAGAAGAAAGACACATTGCTAATGGGATGTAATTAGTAAAGTTGCACTTTTCAGGAATGTTTCCCGCTCTCTCTCCCCCTGGCGTTTAGGAAAAGGAAAGTGATTTGAAAGTGAATGGCATTTGGAAAACGCCAATTTCCCCTTGTGATGGATACCGCCGGCATTGGCAGCATAAATCCGTTCAATGCCAGTGTGCTTGGCTGCCGAGAATTCGTGGCAATAAATGTCATATTCTGAGCGCAGCTTTCTAAAATGGAATATGACATTGTCTTTAATATATTCAGATTAATTTTGGCTGTGCATGTATAGGGGGTTGAGTCTCCTGCTGCAGTGGAGGGAAAAGGAGTCAGTATCAACTGCAGGAGAGGCCAACAGGGACAGCAGTGTGAGCAGGCTTTTGTTCCAGCCCTGCACTAACACACCTGATTTTAACTAAGTCATAATCAATTTAGACAATGTAGAATATAATGTTTGTTCATGCTGAGCTGGAACAAAAGCCTGCACACGTACCAGTACCCTCAAGTACCAGTTTCGCCCAACCCCTGCCTCTGCTGTGCATGGATGAAATTACTGGAATTTTTATTTTATTTAACTAGGCAAGTCAATTAATAACACGTTATTTACAATGACTTCCCACCAAGAGGCAAAATGCTTCCTGCAGGGACAAGGGCTGGGATTAAAAAGTTGAATGTAGGACAAAACACACATCATGAAAAGAGAGACCCCTGCATAGAGAATGAACTCTCGTTTCATGTCCACCTGGCCGTGCTGCTGCTCCAGTTTCAACTGTTCTGCCTGCGGCTATGGAATCCTGACCTGTTCACCGGACGTGCAACCTGTCCCATACCTGCTGTTTTCAAATCTCTAGAGACAGCAGGAGTGGTAGAGATACTCTTAATGATCGGCTATGAAAAGCCAACTGACATTTACTCCTGAGGTACTGACTTGCTGCACGCTCGACAACTACTGTGATTATTATTATTTGACCATGCTGGTCATTTATGAACGTTTGAACATCTTGGCCATTTTCTGTTATAATCTCCACCTGGCACAGCCAGAAGAGGACTGGCCACCCCTCATAGCCTGGTTCCTCTCTAGGTTTCTTCCTAGGTTTTGGTCTTTCTAGGGAGTTTTTCCTAGCCACCGTGCTTCTACACCTGCATTGCTTGCTGTTTGGGGTTTTAGGCTGCGTTTCTGTACAGCACTTTGAGATATCAGCTGATGTACGAAGGGCTATATAAATACATTTGTTTTGATTCATTACTTCTGTGTTCCCGGTCCAAAATGACTGCCCCATTATAGCTGATTATAAATCCATAATACATATATTATCACCTAATGTTGTGTTAGATATTTTGTATCAACTTAAGTTCTTGTGAACATTACACGTTTTGAACCTATATTTGCTGTTTAAGGCATGTATGTCTCATTGACCTGAGCTCATACAACTAGTTTTTGTGTAAAAAAACATAATGTATGGATTATTTTGACTGTAAGAAATACTCAGATTAAACAAATTGTGCTATTTATCACATACTATTTTGTGTCAAAGTTTAACAAGGACATTTGCTTTGAAACCACTTCAAATGTTTTAACAGTGGCACAAAATAACATATTTTGTGTTCCCGGTCAAAACTGACCGGTATGATTGTATTAGTAAAGAAAGGAAATGGGCCGAAAACTACACATTAAAACTTTACCATTTCACAAAATGAATGTCTGAACACATTAAAGAACAACAGTAACAATAACAGTATTACTAACAAAAACATAAAAATGTTCACAATCTGTCAATCAATGGTGGTTACATTTTGTGTGTTCTCATGCATATGTTGGACAATAGATGGTGGTTGTTGCATGTCCCTTGCAAATATATGCACCTCATTTATGGCACCTAATGCCCGTTTTGACATCTCTTGGTGCACACAGATTGCACCTCCTTTCTTTTGTCTCTTCTGTCTCTGGCAGCCGTAAATCTAGCTTCTGGCCCTTGTATATCTTTCACCAATCCAGCAGAGGATGGTGTTGGAGGAAGGTGTTGGCGCCTTTGAATGAGGGGTGACACCATGGCTTTCCCCAACTCTTCTAGGAATAGTCTCCTTTTGAAGAATTTGCCCTGCTTCCAGCCTGGATTCACCTCCATCCACACCACAAACAGAACAACAACATGACAAAACAGCATGGAAGCAACACAACATAACAACACGGTAGCAACACAACATGGCAGCAGCACAACGTGGTAGCAGCACAAACATGGTCCAAACATTGTTAGGCACAGACAATGCCACAAAGGGCAAAAAAGGTAGATTCAACAATACATCAATTGAAGCAGCCAGAACTATCAGTTCTGAGTGTCCACGTTTGAGCCTTTGAATGTAGAGATAAAATTGTCCAGTTTGAGTGTTTTTTGCAGCTCGTTCCAGTTGCTAGCTGCAGCAAACTAAGCGACCCAGGGATGTGTGTGCTCTGGGGACCTATAACAGAATGTGACTCAATAGCATTTTGAGTCTCTGCAGGGTTGGGAGTGCTGCAGAGCCAACCCACTATCACAAATGATTGTGAAAATTTGGCAAAAATGACTTATGCCAAATTTGTGACAGGCACACAAAAAAACATATTTTTGCAGTATGTGCATTTCAATCTCAGATAAAGGCATTAGGTTACTTAAGAAAGCAACGATAGGAGGGTGGTTGGTCGGGAAGGATGTGTGGACGTATAACGTGAACGTCTAGCAACCTAATATGTGTTCGAATCACATGATGGACAACTTTAGTATTTTAGCTAATTAACAGCTACATACTACCAGTGGCTTAGTCAGAAATTGTGTGGGTCAAAATGTAAGTACTCAAATTATTCATTGAAAGCATAGGCTACCTTACTAGTGTGCGACTGTACTCGATCACACACATCTAATAGAAGAGAGTCTCAGGTTTATAATGCACATACAGTTGCCAAACAATTCTCAAATATGAGCACAAGGGCATTGCTTAAAAATAAATATTTTTTTAATTATCATGGTTCCACAGGTTCGATACATATTGGAGAAATACATTTTCTATTTAATGATGTTATATTACTACTATAAAATATAAAATATAGCTGTGTTGACTGTGATTAAGGCACTGGATTATGAGTTGTCTTGTTTGGTAAATGAACAAAGGAATTACGCAGTGTCATGGTGCATATAACCATAGAAGCACAGTGACATAATTGCCTCAATACGTATACATCCGTAGGCTAATAAATCCATTTAATACTGTCACGCCCTGGCCTTAGTTATCTTTGTTTTCTTTATTATTTTGGTTAGGTCAGGGGTTTTTGTATGTTTATGGGGCTGTTTACTTTCTAGGTAGTTTGTATGTTTATGGTTGCCTAGATTGGTTCTCAATTAGAGGCAGCTGTCTATCGTTGTCTCTGATTGGGAACCATATTTAGGCAGCCATATTCTGTGGGTACTTTGTGGGTGATTGTTTCCGTGTCTTCTGTCGTTGCACCAGCTAGGACTGTTTCGGTTTTCACTTTTGTTGTTTTGTTGTTTTGTATTTTGTAGTGTTCTCGTGTATGGTCTTGATTAAACATGTTGAACTCTAACCACGCTGCATTTTGGTGCTCCTCTCCTTCAGCGGAAGAAAACCGTTACAAATATGCCATCACAAAAAATATTATGATTTTGTTTAGGCAGGTCTTAAGAAACATTATGAGAAATTATTTTAATTTTAAATGATCAGAATAGCACATTATGAGTTTACTGTTCCAAAGACTGCATTGAGGCCCAGCATTGGTCAGTGTAAAATTCATTTTCATTCTGTCATGAAATACATGCATTTCCTATTATTAAGTCATTTACGGTGTCTATGCCTTTAGTTTTCTATGTAGAACAATTTAAATAACTGATACATGGAACTAGGAAGTACGGATTTGAGTGAGAAGGCTTCAGGAGCAGTCCAACTGTTGTTTAATTCTGATTTATATATATTTTCATAGAAGCTTTACAAATGTTAATTAATCATGTTGTTGTTTCTAATTAATACATTTGTATATTTATATTTTTAAATTATAACTGGTTTGGCGTGTATTGAATTTGTGAGGCCTGCGAGATATTTTCCAGGTTTATTTGCCATTAAATAGTATGCTGCATCTGAGTTTAACCTGCAGTTGTTGGCTTTCTTCAAAAGTAAAATATCATATTCCTGCTTAAATTCTGAAATTGTATTTTCTTCTTTACCTTGTAATTTTTTAATGGGCTTTTTGGAAAATAGTGATTTCTTTTTCTGTAATTTAAATTTCTAAATCAGATTGAATTTTTGTGGTGTATGAGATTATCATACCCCTAATGTACACCTTAAAAACATCATTATATTGGGGGGACGGATTTTCTCTGTCCTCTATGTCTATATTTGTAATGGTAAATGTTTACATTTTTTCACTTATGTATTTAATACATTTTGGAGATGTGCTCTGTTCATACTCCATCTTCTGTTGCTAAGTGTATTTTCTGTTGGTGTAACTAATCATGATACCGGAGAATGATCCGATATCACTATGCCATGCATTGTTCAGAGCATTTTTGGAGGAAAGAAATGTAGTCAGTTATTGAATAGCTTTTCTTATTTTGAGAAAAAAAAAGGAATAGTCTTTTGTAGGAATAGTAATCTTCAGGTGTCCTGTAAATTATTTGTAGAGATTACATTTCGAGGTTCCTTGAATTTTATTTTTTATTGCTACGTCTGTCTAACTTATCGAATATATGATTTAGGTCTCCTGCTAAGATAATAGTTCCTGTCTGGATTTGATCTAATATAGCTTGCATTCTATCTAAAAATGACCAGATTTGCCCCTGGTGGAATTTACAATGAAATCAATGTGTATTTTTCAATATGTAAGGTACAATTCAACAATAGAAAACGGTCTTCTTGGTCTGTGTGCTGGGATATAAGGGAAAAGGGTGTATTCTTCATCAACCTCTTTAAATATTCAATTTATCCTATTTGAAATGTAACTCTTGCAGGAAAACCACATCTTCTGAAAATCTCTTTAATAACACTAAAAAAGCTAAAGCAGACAGACATTGACTGCTCATTATTTATATTTATTTTATTTTAAGGCATGCCCCCTTCCGTCCTTGACTTTTCCTAAAATCAGAAACAGAACTGGAGTTATAACCAGTTTAAAGACATGTGATTTTTAGAATGGTTTCTCCCCGTTGCTCCTCCTGATAGTAGGGCCTGCTCCGCTCCTTCTTCCGACAGTTGAAAGTGCAATACCCAGCTTATACTCACCCCGATAATTGCCTCAAAACTGAACCTAAACTATACTGAATCTAATTTCACACATTTAACAACAGATGGGGAGAAACGATGAGTTGGGTGAGTTGATGAGCGAGGGGAAGCGAACAATGCATAATGATGTAATCATCAATTGTGATTAAAGAACTGGGTGGGCCATTCTATTGTATTGATCCATTCTAATTATAATCTTAAAATGGTATGTACCATATATCAGTCCACCAAATCAAAGCATCTTATCAGTCTACTCGGGCCTACTTAGATTAGGTGTAATTGTACATGCTGAGCGGCTTTCAGTATCTGGGAAAATATCCATATCGGGCAGCAGGTGAGTGGGGGTTGGAAAATGTGGTGATGAGGCTTGTGGAACCTTATGTTGGCAATGGGAGAAATGTCCCCATGGACATTTTTTCACTTCACTGTCATTTGCGAACAAGTTGCTTGCAAATAAAAGAAGTCTGGCTGGCACCATGAACAAAGTGACAGGAGCTCCCTCCCTGTGTGTGAAATAAGGCACCTGCACAGCCATTGTACTTCACAACTGTGCTGAAGAATGAAAAGATGATGGGGATACAATAAAGAGAAAACTATTATGCACTAAAACCAAATGAAGGTGTGTCAAGCATGTGAAAGTTATGACAATTGTGTGAACAGTTAGGACAAGGGATAACAGCTAAATTAAATCCAACTGATGACATTGCGTGAAGACACACAAGCACGAGCTGGCAATAATTGACTACTTTTGACTGATGTCATATTGACACTTATATACATTATAATGCCATTACTGCTTTTGTGCTGGGTTCCACTATTTATCAAGGCCACTTGGCGCTTATAACGATGTTTAGGCTACTGATGTTTTTATAATTTGACTGTGCGTTTTGGTGGTTGGGTTTTAATGGTTTATTTTGTCATCATAAAAGAAAGCTTTTCCATGTTCCAACACATTTCTGTTTCATAGTTGTTACAAAGGCACTCTACAAATTACATTTGTGACCAACCTGCTCCATTCGGTCTTATGTAGCAACATTTGAAATTGTGTTTTTTAAATTGGATAAAAGTAGAGCTAGAAAATGGTATATTATACACTACAGTTGAGGAACAAAGGGAAAGGAATTCTGCTATTGAGAAAATGGCCCTTGGATGTTTTGGTACACCTACTGGAGAGCTCTTCTTTGTCCACACCCATTCAATATCGTTCGCACCCTCTTAAGCCCCACCCATCTCTTTAAGGATTCACATGTGAGGCCAAAGATTTCAAGACAAAGGTTGGTTTATAATACGTCTATGGACATGTCTGTATACAGTTGTCGTAGTGACATCATGAAAAATGTTTTGTTCTCTGACATAAAACTTGTGGTTGACGTTATGAAAAAGTATAAACATAAAAATGACAGGCTGCATGACATCAGCAGACTGGTGGTCCAAAATAGCATAACTGGTGTATTTTAACTCCAATAAACCCATTTGTATAAAAATGAATTTAGTATATGTCAATCTAGCAAACCAGGCAACTAAAATAATACTTCTAAACATTGTTTTGGTTCGTCTCTACCTAAAGTCAAGTTAGCTGGCTAGCCAGTTCATATAATAACCATATCATATAGCTGACAATGTCTTAACTTTAGCTAATTTGTATTCATTATTACAGGAAAATAAAATCACAATAACACCATTATTTACAAGTTAATGGTGAGCTAATTACAGAAAAAGGATGGCAGGTAGCCTAGCGGTTAAGAGCGTTGCTCACTGGTTCAAGTCCCAGAGCCAACTAGGTGAAAAATCTGTCGATGTGCCCTTGAGCAAACAACTTATCGTTAATTGCTCCTGCAAGTCACTCTGGATAAGAGCATCTGCTAAATAACTCAAAAAGTAAAAGATAGCTATTGCTGTGTAGCTATTGCTGAAAATAGCTTATTGCTGTGAGTGTGATGAAAAAAAAGCAGGTCTTTCTACTGGAGAATTTTGGAACTTGGTCTCATTGACCTAACGTTATATGCTAATTTGACTTTGGTGCAGGTCATGTTGTTCTTCACATTACCTTCACTGGTAAACACACTATATCAAATAAAATCAAAGTTTATTTGGCACACGCACAGCATACTGAAGGTGTAAACGGTACAGTGAAATGGTTACTTGCATAGTGGAATCTTTTGTCTAGAAATGTAGCTAGCTAGCTAAACAATGAACCTTTATCCCAACTCAAAACGTTACTACTCTGCATGAATCTACAGGTAGCTGAAGCTAACCAACTAGGTTCAACGTTAGCTAGCTAGAATTAGACAATTAGAAACGTATAATATCTGAAAATACAGCTAGCTAGACTCTCTTACCTGTATACCATAGTACCCTCCGACTCCATTTTGTTATTCCCAGCCTATAGACGGCATCCCTAGCCACGTCCTCAAAGCATGCTTCAAGAGGGCCACCATTGTTCCTGTTCCCATGAAAGCCAAGGTAACTGAGCTAAATGACTATCGCCCCGTAGCACTCACTACCATCATCATGAAGTGCTTTGAGAGACTAGTCAAGGATCATATCACCTCCACCCTACCTGACACCGAAGACCCACTCTAATATGCTTACCGCACCAATAGGTCCACAGATGACGCAATCGCAATCACACTGCACACTGCCCTAACCCATCTGGACAAGAGGAATACCTATGTAAGAATGCTGCTCAAATCAAATCAAAGTTTATTTGTCACATGCGTTGAATACAACAGGTACAACCTTACAGTGAAATGCTTACTTACAGGCTCTATCCAATAGTGCAAAAACGGTATTAGGTGAACAATAGGTAGGTTAAGAAATAGAAAAAACAGTACAGACAGGCTATATACAGTAAATCAAATCAAATTTTATTTGTCACATACACATGGTTAGCAGATGTTAATGCGAGTGCTTGTAGCGAGTAGCGAGGCTATGAAAGTGGCGAGGCTACATACAGACACTGGTTAGTCAGGCTGATTGAGGTAGTACGTACATGTAGATATGGTTGAAGTGACTATGCATATATGATGAACAGAGAGAAACAGTAGTGTAAAAGAGGGGTTGGCGGGTGGTGGGTCGGACACAATACAGATAGCCCGGTTAGCCAATGTGCGGGAGCACTGGTTGGTCGGCCAAATTGAGGTAGTATGTACATGAATGTATAGTTAAAGTGACTACAGCTCAGCATTTAACACCATAGTACCCTCCAAACTCTTCATTAAGCTCGAGATTCTGGGTCTTAACCCCGCCCTGTGCACCTGGGTCCTGAACTTTCTGACAGGCCGCCTCCAGGTGGTGAAAGTAGGAAACAACATCTCCACTTCACTGACCCTCAACATCCAGAAGGGTAGGTCAGTACAGGTACATCAAAACTGGGACTGAGAGACTGAAAAACAGCTTCTATCTCAAGGCCATCAGACTGTTAAACGGCCATTACTAACATTGAGTGGCTGCTGCCAACATACTGACTCAAATCTCTAGCCACTTTAATAATTTAAAATTGGATGCAATAAATGTATTACTAGTCACTTTAAACAATGGCACTTTATATAATGTTTACATACCCTACATTACTCATTTCATATGTATATACTGTACTCTATACCATCTACTGCATCTTTCCTATGCCGTTCGGCCATCACTCATCCATATATTCTGTGGAGAGATGAAACTAAAGTTGAGTTGTTGGAAGGAACACACAACACTATGTGTTGGAGAAAAAAAGACACAGCACACCAACATCAAAACCTCATCTCAACTGTAAAGTATGGTGGAGGGAGCATCATGCTTTGGGGCTGCTTTGCTGCCTCTGGGCCTAGACAGCTTGCTATCGTCGTCAGATTTCCCAAGTTTATCAAGACATTTTGCAGGAGAGTGTAAGGCTATCTGTCCCCCAATTGGATAATGTTGGGTGATGCAACAGGACAATGACCCAAAACGCAGAAGTAAATCAACAACATGATGGCTTCAACAGAAGAAAATACACCTTTTGGAGTGGCCCAGTCAGAGTCCTGACCTCAACTCGATTGAGATGCTGTTGCATGACCTCAAGTGAGCAGTTCACACCAGACATCCCAAGAATATTGCTGAATTGAAACAGTTTTGCAAAGAGGAATGGTCCAAAATTTCTCCTCACCGTTGTGCAGGTCTGAGCCGAAACTACAGAAAACATTTGTTTGAGGCTATTGCTGCCAAAAGAGGGTCAACCTGTTATTAAATCCAAAGGTTCACATACTTATTCCACCCTGCACTGTGAATGTTTACACGGTGTGTTCAATAAAGACATGAAGCCGTATAATTGTTTGTGTGTTATTAGTTTAAGCAGACAGTGTTTGTCTATTGTTATGACTTATTTGAAGATCAGATCCAATTTTATGACCAATTTATACAGAAATACAGGTAATTGCATAGGGTTCACATACTTTTCTTGCCACTGTAAAATCACTGCGCTGCTTGTTGCGGAACCCTGGTTTACGGTCTCCCCTGCTGGTTGGTCACGGATAAGTGAACACCTTTAGAATAACATGCACCTGCTTTGGTTGAATAGGAGCAATAGGAATTACAACTTTGGGCAGGGGAATAGGGGGGTCTAATGTATGTGGATGGTGGTGGGTACTGAAGATTCATGATGGGCCATGTGGAACAAGGCTTTCTACCCCGGGAACCATAAATCACACTACACCCTTGGTCCGTCCAGCTACCCCCAACCCACCCCCACCCCCACCCCCACCCCCACCCCCATCATGATTTACAGCTTGTTCTTTTCCAGAATTTATTGAAATATAGAATTAAACCTCTATGGTGTCTATGTGTTTGCAGCTGGTGGATGAAATGATGAGGCCAGTATGTTACCAGTCACACAAAGGAATAAAGGTCATTATAAATCATCTCAATGACTACTTCTATTCTCCGTTGTTGGAGAGCCGACCTCAGAAGTAGGGACCTCAATTATCAGGACCTTAGTCGATAGCTGGGTTGTTTGTTTAGTCTGAACTGTAATTGAGGAGAGGGGACAGGAAGAAATCACTGCAGAGTTTGGAAAAGCAGGAGGGAAGTAGGAGGTGTTGTGGCCTATCAACCTTAAAAGCTTGTTTGCGAAGTCAGTGAAACCAGAGGGAGCACAGATGCTGCAGGTGGTGGGATGGAGGGAGGAAGCGACAGTCCTTGTCAACAACAACAACAGAACGCTATCCGTCACCCCGTTGACACCGCATGCAAGTAGGAACGGACGCCCGGCAACTTCAGCATGAACGGAGAAAAACAGTATTATTTTTGCAGCGCTTTGAGGGTAAAGGTTAAAAAGCAACACATGGCGCCATATGCTACCTCCGTCTACACAGAGTCAAAGGAGGCTGAGACTCTGAGACGGGAAAAAGTGAGTCATTTATCAAATTGTGACCATATTACTGTTTATTCAGTAAGTCCTACGGTAGGGTAGTTTGCCAAACAAGCAGCCTCCACATAATAATAAGAAGGGAGGCCTCTTAGTTTTAACAATTGTGAGTGGAGAAAACATCTTACAACATCAATTTGAAAGGCAGATTAGGTTATTCTCTGTTATGGCAAATGGAGAAGAGAACAGCCTTGAAAACAAAATGCTAATCAGAACAAATTAGGCGGGCAGATAAATGTGTCTCAATAGAGTTGTGGGTGAGTTGTAGAACATGTAGTGTCGACACCCCTGTTTTCTCCGAAACACATTGCTAGGTCATCTGTCGATCACATATGACAGGTAAACATCACTCAGGGGACCTTGCCTGGATGTGTGACATGTACGATAGTGACTGGCACCAATTAAATATGGCACACTGTGCCAGACACAATCTGCATTTATGTCCATCAATTCTGTATGGGCATCATAAGACTGCACTGTAGGCATCATGGACTCATTGTGTTGCAAAACACTGTTTTGTTATGAATGTAGATGTTGATTTCTCAGTGGTTAACTTGCACAGATATACACTGAATTAGAGTTCTACTTAATGCTGTGCTAACTTGAAACTTTTTGGAACATTCTAGGAAGGGAACACACCCTCTTCCCTGACCTTTCTTTCTCCCCCTCTCTCCTTCTCCTCAAGTAAACATGTATTGCTATCCACCAGATATTGGAGAATTTCATGGAAATGTCAAGTTAAAACATACATGCATACAAATTCAAACAAATGAGTTGACATGTCAGCCAATCATTTATACAGTTCAGCATCATACACATTCTCACTTTTATGCACATTTGTATGTTGTCATCAAGGTAAATTCTTTTTCAGATATCAAGGGGCTTAAGAACACCTTTGAGGAACACCAATTCCATCCAGCCCTAATTACAGGGTGGGTTCTTCCCTCATGTGTAGCCGCAGCCTGCAATAGGTTCATCCAGGGACAGAGGCCTCGGTTTGACCTCTCTCTCCAAACCCCATCCAAATGATTTAAGTGCAGCTGTATGTCTTTTTGTGTCAGGACTCTGTCTGCCAGTGATCAAGCACAGCACCGGCACAGATCCGTGCTGCTAAGTGAAGTCAATAAGAGGGGTTTGGATCTGTCCTACCTGTCTAGTCTGGTGCCTGAGACTCCCCGATGCAACACTTCAAATGCATAGAGAGAGAGTGATAGAGACAGAAAGAGAGAGAGGAGAGAGAGAGAGAGTGACTTATCCCAGAACTGAATCCGTCCGTGTCTATCAGTCACTGTCGGCTCCAATCTGGGCAGATAAAGAGAGAGACGATCTCTCTGCAACCACGCTGAGACAGACAAAAACAAAAGAAGAGGGGAGGGGTTTTGCCTGGGTGTTTTTTTATCTTACCTTTATTTAGCCAAGTCAACAACTCTCATTCAAAAAGTAAACAGTCCAAAACAGTTCAACAACACTTTTGAAACATTAGGGCAACATGTCAAGGGCTCTAACCCCACTACACAGATCATTCTGAGGATCTCCAAATCCATACATGATGTTCAACACTGCTGCAGCTACTGTCTATGTTTCTCTAGTATATGATCACCAGTGCTGGAAAAGTACCTAAATGTCATACTTGAGTAAAAGTAAAGATACACTACATGACCAAAAGTATGTGGACACGTGCAAGTTGAACATCTCATTCCAAAATCATGGGGATTAATATGGAATTGGTCCCCCCTTTGCTGCGATAACAGCCCTCCACTCATCTGGGAAGTCTTTCCACTATATTTTGGAACATTGCTGTGGGGACTTGCTTCAATTCAGCCACAAGAGCATTAGTGAAGTCGGGCACTGGTGTTGGGTGATTAGGCCTGGCTCGCAGTCAGTGTTCCAAAGGTGTTCGATGGGGTTGAGGTCAGGCTCTGTGCAGGCCAGTCAAGTTCTTCCACATTGATCTCGACAAACTATTTCTGTATGGACCTCGGTTTGTGCACGGGGGCATTGTCATGTTGGAACAGTAAAGAGCCTTCCCCAAACTGTTGCCACAAACTTGGAAGCGCAGAATCATCTAGAATGTACAGTGCCTTGCGAAAGTATTCGGCCCCCTTGAACTTTGCGACCTTTTGCCATATTTCAGGCTTCAAATATAAAGATATAAAACTGTATTTTTTTGTGAAGAATCAACAACAAGTGGGACACAATCATGAAGTGGAACGACATTTATTGGATATTTCAAACTTTTTTAACAAATCAAAATCTGAAAAATTGGGCGTGCAAAATTATTCAGCCCCTTTACTTTCAGTGCAGCAAACTCTCTCCAGAAGTTCAGTGAGGATCTCTGAATGATCCAATGTTGACCTAAATGACTAATGATGATAAATACAATCCACCTGTGTGTAATCAAGTCTCCATATAAATGCACCTGCACTGTGATAGTCTCAGAGGTCCGTCAAAAGCGCAGAGAGCATCATGAAGAACAAGGAACACACCACGCAGCTCCGAGATACTGTTGTGAAGAAGTTTAAAGCCGGATTTGGATACAAAAAGATTTCCCAAGCTTTAAACATCCCAAGGAGCACTGTGCAAGCGATAATATTGAAATGGAAGGAGTATCAGACCACTGCAAATCTACCAAGACCTGGCCGTCCCTCTAAACTTTCAGCTCATACAAGGAGAAGACTGATCAGAGATGCAGCCAAGAGGCCCATGATCACTCTGGATGAACTGCAGAGATCTACAGCTGAGGTGGGAGACTCTGTCCATAGGACAACAATCAGTCGTATATTGCACAAATCTGGCCTTTATGGAAGAGTGGCAAGAAGAAAGACATTTCTTAAAGATATCCATAAAAGTGTCGTTTAAAGTTTGCCACAAGCCACCTGGGAGACACACCAAACATGTGGAAGAAGGTGCTCTGGTCAGATGAAACCAAAATTGAACTTTTTGGCAACAATGCAAAACGTTATGTTTGGCGTAAAAGCAACACAGCTGAACACACCATCCCCACTGTCAAACATGGTGGTGGCAGCATCATGGTTTGGGCCTGCTTTTCTTCAGCAGGGACAGGGAAGATGGTTAAAATTGATGGGAAGATGGATGGAGCCAAATACAGGACCATTCTGGAAGAAAACCTGATGGAGTCTGCAAAAGACCTGAGACTGGGACGGAGATTTGTCTTCCAACAAGACAATGATCCAAAACATAAAGCAAAATCTACAATGGAATGGTTCAAAAATAAACATATCCAGGTGTTAGAATGGCCAAGTCAAAGTCCAGACCTGAATCCAATCGAGAATCTGTGGAAAGAACTGAAAACTGCTGTTCACAAATGCTCTCCATCCAACCTCACTGAGCTCGAGCTGTTTTGCAAGGAGGAATGGGAAAAAATGTCAGTCTCTCGATGTGCAAAAGTGATAGAGACATACCCCAAGCGACTTACAGCTGTAATCGCAGCAAAAGGTGGCGCTACAAAGTATTAACTTAAGGGGGCTGAATAATTTTGCACGCCCAATTTTTCAGATTTTGATTTGTTAAAAAAGTTTGAAATATCCAATAAATGTCGTTCCACTTCATGATTGTGTCCCACTTGTTGTTGATTCACAAAAAAATACAGTTTTATATCTTTATGTTTGAAGCCTGAAATGTGGCAAAAGGTCGCAAAGTTCAAGGGGGCCGAATACTTTCGCAAGGCACTGTAATTGTATGCTGTAGTGTTAAAATGTCCCTTCACTGCAACTAAGGGGCCTAGCCTAAACCATGAAAAACAGCCCTAGATATTATTCCTCCTCCACCAAACTTTACAGTTGGCACTATACATTTGACCAGGTAGCTTTCTCCTGGCATTCGCCAAACTCCGATTCGTCCGTTGGACTGCCACATGGTGAAGCGTGATTCATCACTCCGGAGAACATTGTCATGCTGAAACAGGAAAGGGCCTTCCCCAAACTGTTGACACAGAGTTGGAAGCACAGAATCGTCTAGAATGTCATTGTTTGCTGTAACTAAGGGGTCTAGTCCGAACCATGAAAAACAGTCCCAAACCGTTAATCCTCTACCTCCACCAAACTTTTCAGATGGCATTATGCATTGGGGCAGGTAGCGTTCTCCTGGCATCCGGCAAACCCAGATTTGTCCATTGGACTGCCAGATGGTGACGCGGGATTCATCATCCAGAGAACACATTTCCACTGCTCCAGAGTCCAATGGTGGCAAGCGTAACACCACTCCAGCTGACGCTTGGCATTGCGCCTGGTGATCTTAGACGTGTGCGGCTGCTCGTCCATGGAACCCCATTTCATGAAGCTCCAGACAAACAGTTATTGTGCTGACGTTGCTTCCAGAGGAAGTTTGGAACTCGGTAGTGAGTGTTGCATCCAAGGCAGAAGATTTTTACGTGCTACGCGCTTCAACACCCGGCGGTCCTGTTCTGTGAGCTTGTTTGGCCTACCACTTCGCGGCTGAGCCGTTATTGCTCCTAGATGTTTCCAGATGTTTTTTTTTATTTTCTGATAGCCAGGGGCACACTGCAAGACTCATAATTGTTGTGAGTCTGCCAGATCAGAGGCAGTAGGGATGACCAGGGATGTTCTCTTGATAAGTGTGTGAATAGGACGATTTTCCTGTCCTGCTAAGCATTCAAAATGTAATGAGTACTTTTGTGTGTCAGGGAAAATGTATGGAGCAAAACGTTTATTGTTATCTTAAGGAATGTAGTGAAGTAAAAATAAAAGTTGTAAAATATAAATAGTAGAGTACAGTTACCCCAAAAAACTACTTAAGTAGTATTTTAAAGTACTTTTACTAATGTCATTTACACCACTGTTGTTGTTATGAGATCCCCCACAAACACAAATTATTTATTTGTAAATTATGTCTGACTGTTGAAGGGTGCCCCTGGCTATCCGTAAAGAAAAAACACAAGAAAATCGTGCCGTCTGGGTTGCTTAATATAAGGAATTTGAAATTACATTTACTCCTGATACTTAAGAATATTTTAGCGATTACATTTATGTTTGATACTTAAATATATTTAAAACCAAATACTGTTAGACTTTTACTCAGGTAGTATTTTACTGGGTGACTTTCACTTTTACTTGAGTCATTTTCTTTTAAAGTATATTTACTTTTACTCAAGTATGACAATTGGATACTTTTTCCACAACTGAACAACAATGTTCCTTTTCTCGGCTCCTGTTCAGGGAGTATGTGTTGTTTTTCTGAGTGGTTTTACAGAGGGATTTTCTGATTAACAGTTCACTCCTTTCTCTCCCATTCATGGAGGTCAGCTGCACGCCACTATTTGGCTCAAGGCTGTTTTTTGTTGTTTACTTAATGCACATATAAAAGGAGAAAGGTTTTCTAAAGCCCTACTCATCTCCAACAGGCAAAAATTTGAAAAAATCATACTAGAGCCTCAGGTGAAATTTTGCAATATTATTCAATAGGCCTTTCCTGTTTGACCTCTTTTTTTGCATTTGAGCTTTTTGTGGGTTCTTTCTGTGATTATTTTCTGCACACTTCTGTATGATATTGCCACAAGAAGTGGGGTCAGGGCCATAGTACTGCTACTGCTCTACTGTGAATTGACAATGAAGAAGAGTCCTATACTCTATAGAACAATGTACTGTATAATTGAATGTTTTTAGACTTACTTTATTGCTTTGAATGTGCTCTTAAATATTTCGATTTAATGTTGTTTATGTGATTGTTATAGTCGTTGTCTTTGTATTTTTGCACTGACAAAGCTATTTACAGTCAAACATATTCTACCAGTTGGTGAGTCGGACGAGAGGGATTTACTACAGGCACCCGACAAGACCCTCATCCCCATCATTCGCAGGAGAAAGACACAGAGATACCGAGGACGAAGGTCGAGGTGCCTTGTGAGGATCCGGCGGCGAGTTGGTAATTTGCCTTTACCGTCAGTCCTATTATCCAATGTACAATCATTGGATACTGAATAGACAAACCTCAAGCACGTATATTCTACCGACAGGACATTAAAAACTGTAATATCTTATGTTTCACCGAATAACATACAGCTGGCGGGTTATACACTATCGGCAGGATAGAACAGTAGCCTCTGGTAAGACAAGGGGTGGCGGTCTATGTACATTTGTAAACAACAGCTGGTGCACGATATCTAAGGAAGTCTCAAGGTTTTGCTCGCCTGAAGTAGAGTATCTCATGATAAGCTGTAGACCACACTATTTACCAAGAGTTTCAATCTATATTTTTTGTAGCTGTTTAATTACCACAACAAACTGATGATGGCACTAAGACCGCACTCATTGAACTGTATATGGCCATAAGCAAACAGGAAAATGCTCATCCAGAGGCGGCGCACCTAGTGGCTGGGGACTTTAATTCGGGGAAACTTAAATCCGTTTTACCTCATTTCTACCAGCATGTTAAATGTGCAACTAGAGGAAAAATCTCTTGACCACCTTTACTCCACACACAGAGACATGTACAAAGCTCTCCCTCTCCCTCCATTTGGCAAATCTGACCATAATTCTATCCTCCTGCCGCTTTCAAGGAGCAGGACTCTAACCCGGAAGATTATAAGAAATCCCGCTATGCCCTCCGACGGACCATCAAACAGGCAAAGCACCATTACAGGACTAAGATTGAGTCGTACTACACCGGCACCAACACTTGTCAGATGTGGCAGGGCTTGCAAACGATTACAGACTACAAAGGGAAGCACAGCCGCGAGCTTCCAAGTGACACGATGTCGAGCCTACCCTCCTGTACTCCCTATTCACTCACCGATATATACCCCCGTATATACTGTATCCTCGCTATTGTTATTTTACTGCTGCTCTTTAATTATTTGTAACTTTTATTTCTTAATTTTTACTGAACACATTTTTCTTAAAACTGCATTGTTGGTTAAGGGCTTGTAAGTAAGCATTTCACTGTAAGGTCTACAGCTGTTGCATTTGGCACATGTGACAAATTCAATTTGATTTGATTTGATTTTAAGTCGGTTGGTCTTTCAGTCTCTCTGTCATAATTTTTTAGGTAATGTTGCAATTATCTAAAGAACATCACACAAAATATTTTTAAAAATCTGAAAATATAATATCCTTAGAATGTTCTCCTAACATTTCCAAAAATGTTTTTCACAACATCTGTAAAACCTACCACAGAACATTCCCTGAAGGTTCTCGTGAGGTTACTAGAGAATGTAATAACACAATGTTCTTAGAACAAACTGCCGCAACAAAATGGGAGAGCAATTGAAGTGGTTCTAACGAAACATTACAGGAACGTTCTGCTAATGTTGATGGATATGTTACTCCCCAACACCCATAACATACAAGAAGGGAATATTCCTACAATGGTCTCATAAAGCTTTAGTGTGACATGACATACTGGTTCTAATAACATTCCCTGAACATATTCCAGCAATGAAATGGAGCAATAGAAGTTGTTAAAAAAAAACGTATTCAGCTAATGTTGATGGAGATATAACTACTTAAACTAGTTACATGGGTAACTGTCAAAATAATAGAAATGCATGAGTAAATGAAGGATACAAAGTACTGTATATTGAAAGCAGGTGCTTCCGCATAGCAGGACCAGTGTTATAGAGGGGCCTGGCCCACCCCACCCTACCATACCTCCTTGTCCGTCCAAATAGAATATTTAAATATTGATAATTTATTTGACCGAGACGCACACTGACTGACAGAAAGACACATCAATCTCAGATAAAGAATCTGAGCTCCCCTCTGTATCAGTATGTATAGGCCAAAAGAGTATGGCATGTCATACTATTTCTGGCCAGACAGCATCAGATACATGGGTTACATGTAGTAAGACAGAGAGGCACTGTTTCGCTCACTCAAATGCTTAATGCTCTTTAGCAGAGAGGAAGAGAGGACAAGAGAGGGCTCACTCTCACCAAAATCTGTATGGGCAGTATTTGCAGACCTAAGCTTGTCGCCTGCTTTCCCGCCTTTGGGATAATGACTCCCATTGTTAGGGCAGAGACATGAGCATCTAGTCATTATATGCAGATCTCTGGTTTCAGACTCTTGCAAATTGGAAAGGAAAGTTGGCAGGTGCACAGTGCACTGTTAGCACGCTGACTCCCCCTAAAGTAAATTGACCCTGGTATCAACAACACAAATAATAAGAAACAGATTTTGTATCACAGATTTTGTATCACAGCATTCCTGCTGTGGTGGTTGCCTGGGAAGCTGTGCAGACAGAGTAGATGTAGAATTTTCTAAAATGTCTATCATTACAGCTTGATGACAGTGGAAAGACAAAAGGAGATGGAAAGTGAAATCGATTTCCGAATATCTTTAAATAATTCTCCCAATCGATCTTCTCCATTATTGTCTAACAGTAGCCTGTCTAGCGGTAAGTGGAAATATTGACCATCATTATTTCAATGACTGAATGACTCAGTGGTCCTTCCGTAGTCTAGTGCTAATTTCGCTAAAGGCTAAGGGGCTAACGGGACATGGCTCTCTACAAATAGAGAATGGCCTGGCAGTGTCCCAATCCTTAGAACTGTTAGAAATACCAAGAAATATTCAGTTTTGGCTGGTCAATTAAATTAAATTCACTAAAACTGCACTGTAGCACTGCCACTATTCTGCTCTTTCAGTGAGAAACATGGAATCTTCAAAGAGTAAGGACAGGGCTTGAACATAATATGTTGAACACAACTATATTTAACATCATAGTGATGGGAGTTACTAGGCAATAGAGGGGGATCAATGGTAGAGAAGGAGGGAAAACTAGGAGAGAGGAGCTCAGGTGATAAATATCACTGATCCTGAATCCAGCCTGGTTGGCATTTGCACAGTTGTCCCTGTCTGGCCCAACCACTGTTATGCCCTAAAGGACATATGACTAACATAACCAGTCAAGATGAGGGCAAGAAGAAACTCCTTAATGCTACCTTTAGGGTTTTTCACAAGTTTGCTGAGAAGAGAAGTTGAAAATCATCAACAGCTTGCAGTCTAAAACATGTAAATTAGCAATGATGACATACCTTTTACTGGCTTTGCCTTCAGTATCTACAAGCAGTCACCAGAACAATCTTGCATAATAGCGTCTAGTGGAGAATTCTGCACAACAATGCAGACTGAACTGATCAAAAGTAGATTTTTGAATGTTATTCAAACTTTTGGTGGTTCAGGTACTCCAGCAAAACGTAATCACAAAAAAGTTTAACTGCTGTATTTGAGATCTCGTCCTAGTGAACTTGAAACATAACAACACTACAAAAACCACTGCTGTGAATGATTTTTCACCACCCAGGCTCCTCTGTATTATACACAAAAACATCCCTGCTGCTGATGACCACGTTAGCGTATCTCTCCAGGAAGGATCTTGTGTAACCATTGTCATATAGGCCAGGGCAACTTCCAAGATGGCCGCCACCACCACCATTCACTAGTAAATCAACCATCCATCCTTATGAGTGTATTAACATTTTCACACTAAGGTACCACCAACCCACACCATAATAGATCTGTAATTACTCCATACAGTCCCAGGACATCGCATGCCTCGTCTCCATGATATTCATAACCAGGAAATGATCCCATTGATCTCGACTACATTCAGAAGCGTCATGCCCAGTTTAAATAATATATATATATATCCTTAATTAATTACTACATTTTGATTTTAAGCCCACGTTTTATTATAATTATTTATTTAAAAAAAGATCTCTCAGCGGTATTTTGCAGAAGGGGCACACTGACTGGACCACACTGACCGGAGGAGGTATGTTTGTAAACATACCTGTGATTTTTACAGATCAAGCTGTGTAGCCTATTGAATGAAAAGGTTTTGTTGTTTCTCTGTAAAACTAGCCACCTACCAATTTTATTAAGTTAGCTTTAGCTAGCCAGCTAGATAGGTATCCCTGTCTCCCAACCTCATAACTAGTTACCAAGCCATTTCAGTCTATTAATCATTTTAGAGTAGCTTGTATAACTACTGTCGCTGAAAAGTCTAACATTGCTTTAATCCTTGGGTTATGAGAACAAAGTGCATATAGGAAAGTATTCAGACCCCTTCCCTTTTTTCACATTTTGTTACATTTATTAAAAATAAAAACAGAAATACCTTATTTACATAACTATTCAGACCATTTGCTATGAGACTCGAAATTGAGCTCATGTGCATCCTGATTCCATTGATCATTCTTGAGATGTTTCTACAACCTGACTGGAGTCCACCTGCGGTAAATTCAATTGATTGGACATGATTTGGAAAGGCACACATCTGTCTATATAAGGTCCCACAGTTGACAGTGCATGTCAGCAAAAACCAAACCATGAGGTAGAAGGAATTGTTCATAGAGCTCAGAGACAGGATTCTGTCGAGGCACAGATCTGGGAAAGGGTACCCAAAAATGTCTGCATCATTGAAGGTTTCCAAGAACACGTGGCTTCCATCATTCCTCTACAGGATTGGTGTGCCCCCTGCGGGACGGTTGAGCTAACGTAGGCTAATGTGATTAGCATGAGGTTGTAAGTAACAAGAACATTTCTCAAGACATAGACATATCTGATATTGGCAGAAAGCTTAAATTCTTGGCAATCTAATTGCACTGTCCAATTTACAGTAGCTATTACAGTGAAATAATACCATGCTATTGTTTGAGGAGAGTGCACATTTATGAACTTGAAAATGTAGTAATAAACCAATTAGGCACATTTGTGCAGTATTGATAGAACATTTTGAACAGAAATGCAATGGTTCATTGGATCAGCCTAAAACTTTTCACATACAGTGCTGCCATCTAGTGGCCACAATCAAAATTGCGCCTAGGTTGCCTTTCTCTTGCATTTCAAAGATGGTACAAAAAAGTGTTTTCTTTGTATTATCTTTTACCAGATCTAATGTGTTATATTCTCCTATATGCATTTAACATTTCCACAAACTTCAAAGTGTTTCCTTTCAAATGGTTTCAAGAATATGCATATTCTTGCTTCAGGTCCTGACCTACAGGCAGTTAGATTTGGTATGTCATTTTAGGCAAAATTGAAAAAAAGGGTCGGATCCTTAAGAGGATATTATTAAATTGTTAATTGTTAAATTTTTAAGTTTTGAACCACCAAAACTCTTCCTAGAGCTGGCCTTCTGACCATAGTGCGCAATCAGGGGGAGAATGGTCTTAGTCAGGGAAGTGATCAAGAACCCGGTGGTCACTCTGATAGAGGTCCAGAGTTCCTCTATGGAGATGGGAGAACCTTCCAGAACGACAACCATATCTGCAGCACTCCACAAATCAGACCTTTATGGTAGAGTGGAGCCACTCCTCAGTAAAAGGCACATGGCAGCCCACATTGAGTTTGCCAAAAGGCACCTAAAGTACTATCAGACCATGAGAAACAAGATTCTCTGGTGATGAAACCAAGATTAAACTCTTTTGCCTGAATGCCAAGCATCACATCTGGAGGAAATCTGACACCATCCCTACGGTGAAGCATGGTGGTGGCAACCTCATGCTGTGGGCATGTTCTTCAGCAGCAGGGACTGGGAGACTAGTCAGGATCGAGGGAATGATGAACAGAGCAAAGTACAGAGAGATCCTTGATGAAAACCTGCTCCAGAGCGCTAAGCACACAGCCAAGACAACGCAAAAGTGGCTTCTGGACAAGTCTCTGAATGTCTTTGAGTGGCCCAGCCAGAACCCCAACTTGAACCCGATCTAACATCTCAGGAATGACCTGAAATTGCTGTTCAGCGACGCTCCCCATCCAACCTGATTGAGCTTTTTATTTATTTATTTGACCTTTATTTAACCAGGTAGGCAAGTTGAGAACAAGTTCAACTGCGACCTGGCCAAGATAGAGCAAAGCAGTTCGACACATTTAACAACACAGAGTTACACATGGAGTAAAACAAACATTTAGTCAATAATACAGTAGAAAAATAAGTATATATACAATGTTAGCAAATAGATAAGAGATAAGTGACGTAAAGGCAATAAATAGGCCATGGTGGCGAAGTAAATACAATATAGCAATTAAAACACTGGAATGGTAGATTTGACAATAGATGAGTGTGCAAAGTACAAATACTGGGGTGCAAAGGAGCAAAATAAATAAATAAATACAGCAGGGGAAGAGGTAGTTGTTTGGGCTATTTATAGATGGGCTATGTACAGGTGCTGTAATCTGTGAGCTGCTCTGACAGCTGGTGCTTAAAGCTAGTGAGGGAGATAAGTGTTTACAGTTTCAGAGATTGTTGTACTTCGTTCCAGTCATTGGCAGCAGAGAACTGGAAGGAGAGGCGGCCAAAAGAGGAATTGGCTTTGGGGGTGACAAGTGAGATATACCTGCTGGAACGCATGCTACGGGTAGGTGCAGCTATGGTGACCAGTGAGCAGTGTTAAGGCGGGACTTTACCTAGCAGGGTCTTGTAGATGACCTGGAGCGAGTGGGTTTGGCGACGAGTATGAAGCGAGGGCCAGCCAACGAGAGTGTACAGGTCGCAGTGGTGGGTAGTATATGGGGCTTTGGTGACAAAACGGATGGCACTGTGATAGACTGCATCCAATTTGTTGAGTAGGGTGTTGGAGGTTATTTTGTAAATGACATCGCCAAAGCCGAGGATCGGTAAGATGATCAGTTTTACGAGGGTATGTTTGGCAGCATGAGTGAAGGATTCCAATTCTAGATTTAACTTTGGATTGGAGATGTTTTATGTGAGTCTGAAAGGAGAGTTTACAGTCTAACCAGACACCTAGGTATTTGTAGTTGTCTACATATTCTAAATCAGAACTGTCCAGAGTAGTGATGTTGGACGGGCAGGCCAGTGCAGGCAGTGATCGGTTGAAGAGCATGCATTTAGTTTTACTTGTATTGAAGAGCAGTTGGAGGCCACGGAAGGAGAGTTGTATGGCATTGAAGCTCATCTGGAGGGTTGTTAACACAGTGTCCAAAGAAGGGCCAGAAGTATACAGAATGGTGTCGTCTGCGTAGAGGTGGATCAGAGACTCACCAGCAACAAGAGCGACATCATTGATATATACAGAGAAGAGAGTCGGCCCAAGAATTTAACCCTGTGGCACCCCAATAGAGACTGCAAGAGGCCCGGACAACAGGCCCTCAGATTTGACACACTGAACTCTGTCAGAGAAGTAGTTGGTGAACCAGGTGAGGCAATCATTTGAGAAACCAAGCCTGAGGATGTGGTGATTGATTGAGTCGAAAGCCTTGGCCAGGTCAATGAATACGGCTGCACAGTATTGTTTCTTATCGATGGCAGTTAAAGATATCATTTAGAACCTTGAGTGTGGCTGAGGTGCACCCATGACCAGCTCTGAAACCAGATTGCATAGCGGAGAAGGTACAGTGGGATTGGAAAAGGTTGGTGATCTGTTTGTTAACTTGGCTTTCGAAGACCTTAGAAAGGCGGGGTAAGATAGATTTTGGTCTGTAGCAGTTTGGGTCAAGAGTGTCCCCCCCTTTGAAGAGGGGTTAACCGCAGCTGCTTTCCAATCTTTGGTAATCTCAGACGACACGAAAGAGAGGTTGAACAGGCTAGTAATAGGGGTTGCAACAATTTCGGCAGACCATTTTGCAGCTCTTTCAGAACATCAGCTGACTTGATTTGGGAGAAGGAGAAATGGAGAAGGCTTGTGCGAGTTGCTGTGGGGGGTGCAGTGCTGTTGACTGGGGTAGGGGTGGCCAGGTGGAAAGCATGGCCAGCCGTAGAAAAATACTTATTGAAATTCTCAATTATAGTGGATTTATCGGTGGTGACAGAGTTTCCTATCCTCAGTGAAGTGGGCAGCTGGGAGGAGGTGCTCTTATTCTCCATGGACTTTACAATGTCCCAGAACTTTTTTGAGTTTGTGTTGCAGGAAGCAAATTTCTGCTTGAAAAATCTAGTCTTGGCTTTTATAACTGCCTGTGTATATTGGTTTCTAACTTCCCTAAAAGTTGCATTTCACGGGGGCTGTTCGATGCTAATGCAGAACGCACAGGATGTTTTTGTGTTGGTTTAAGGGCAGTCAGGTCTGGAGAGAACCAAGGGCTATATCTGTTCCTGGTTCTAAATTTCTTGAATGGGGCATGCTTATTTAAGATGGTGAGGAAGGCATTTAAAAAACATAACCAGGCATCCTCTTCCGATTGGGATGAGGTTAATATATCCAGGATACCTGGGTCAGGTCGATTTGAAAGGCCTGCTCGCTGAAGTGTTTCGGGGAGCGTTTGATAGTGATGAGTGGAGGTCGTTTTACCGCTGACCCATTACGGATGCAGGCAATGAGGCAGTGATCGCTGAGATCTTGGTTGAAAACAGCAGAGGTGTATTTAGAGGGCAAGTTGGTTAGGATGATATCTATGAGAGTGCCCGTGTTTACGGCTTTGGGGTTGTACCTGATGGGTTCAATGATAATTTGTGTGAGATTGAGGGCATCAAGTTTATATTGTAGGATGGCCAGGGTGTTAAGCATGTCACAGTTTAGGTCACCTAGCAGCACGAACTCTGAAGGTAGATGGGGGGCAATCAGTTCACATATGGTATCAAGAGCACAGCTGAGGGCAGAGGGTGGTCTATATCAGGCAGCAACGGTGAGAGACTTGTTTCTAGAGAGGTGGATTTCTAAAAGTTCAAATTGTTTGGGTACAGACCTGGATAGTTGGACAGAACTCTGCAGGATATCGCTGCAGTAGATTGCAACACCGTCCCCTTTGGCCGTTCTATCCTGTCTGAAAATGTTGTAGTTAGGGATGGAGATTTCAGAGTTATTGGTGGTCTTCCTAAGCCAGGATTCAGACACGGCTAAGACATCCGGGTTGGCAGAGTGTGCTAAAGCAGTGAATAAAACAAACTTAGGGAGGCTTCTAATGTTAACGTGCATGAAACCAAGGCTTTTACGGTTACAGAAGTCATCAAAAGAGAGCGCCTGGGGAATAGGAGTGGAGCTAGACACTGCAGGGCCTGGATTCACCTCTACATTGCCAGAGGAACAGAGGAGGAGTAGGATAAGGGTACGGCTAAAAGCCATGAGAATTGGACGTTTAGGACGTCCGGAACAAAGAGTAAAAGGAGCAGGTTTCTGGGGGCAATAAAATAGATTCAAGGTATAGTGTACAGATAAAGGTATGGTAGGATGTGAATACAGTGGAGGTAAACCTAGGCATTGAGTGATGATGAAAGAGATATTGTCTCTAGAAACATAATTGAAACCAGGTGATGTCATCGCATGTGTGGATGGTGGAACTGAAGGGTTGGATAAGGTATAATGAGCAGGGCTAGAGCCTCTACAGTGAAATAAGCCAATAAACACTAACCAGAACAGCAATGGACAAGGCATATTGACATTAAGGAGAGGCATGCTTAGCCGAGTGATCATAAGGTTCCAGTGAGTAGTGAGGTTGGTTGGGGTCACAGCGATTCAGACAGCCAGCCGAGCCAAGCCGAGCAAGCTAACAGAAGATGGAGGTCTGTTTTTAGCCACCCCATGCGTTTCCGTCGGTAGATTAGTTGGTTCCGTGTGATAGAGGGGACCAATCCAATTGTCAAAATAGTTATAATGGCCCAAGAAGATTGTTCGATACACCTGTTCAGATAGCAGCCGATATGCTCAAGACAGCTAACGATTAGCGGGCCGCAGTTAGCAGATGGGCGTTCAGGTTACGTCGCGATGGAGGGGCCAGTTGAATAACTCCATCGTGCAGATAACGTCGGTATTCCAGTCGTGAAGGCCTGGTGGGGCTCCGCAACGGCAGTAAAACGGGTCCGGTTAGGTGTTTTATTTGTAATACATTTGCAAAAAAAAACATTTTAAAAAGCTGTTTCAGGTGTTTAAAAAAATGCTAAATTCTAAGAATTCCACTCCCTCCATGCTCAATTACTTACCTCTAAAAGAATGGGTGCATGATGCCCCTGATATGAGAGCAATGTATTTATCAGGTAATTCAGTAATGGGCTCCCGATTGGTGCTGCATCTCAGTGCAAGAGGCGCCACTGTAGTACCTGGTTCGATTCCAGGCTGTATCAGATCCGGCCGTGATCAGGAGTCCCATAGGGTGGCTACACAATTGGCCCAGCATCGTCCGGGTTTTGCTGGAGTAGGCCGTCATTGTAAATAAGAATTTGTTCTTAACTGACTTGCCTAATAAGTGTTCCGAGATGTTATTATCACATTGACATTACCTGGAAATAAAGTCTCCCCATTAAATGGTAACTTGTTGAGCTGCATTTCCATGAAGAATCAGTCATATGAAATGATAGGCCAGCTCTGGAAGAGCTAGTTAAAAAAGAAACAACTATCTCCTTCTTCCACCATTGACAAGTTGGTGTTCTGTTAATTTCTCACTGCAGCAATACATAGGCAACAACAACAATCACAGGAACAACACTCATTACATCTGAGAAATGTGGCGACCAGTGTTGTCCAGTGGTTACTGCCTTCTGACTCGCAACCTCTCCTACCTTTTCTGTCTCCTCTTCACTTCACTGTTCTATCTAAACATTTTATTTAAATATAAAAAACATATATATATTTTTTTAAATACAGTTGCAAACTGTAACCCACATGGCTGGTCAGGCCCACTCCACTGTACTACAATCATAAATCGACCACAAGGTTACCCTACAGCTCACAGATAGTCTACCACAGAGCAGGTGTCCTTCAGAGAGACCTGAAATAGTGTCACACCGTATAATGAAAGTGTGCTATATGACCCTCCTTTAGCTCCCTATAGCTATGCTGGCTGTCCGTCAGGGTGCATGAAGCTCCTTTAGCTTCACAATGAATGGCTGACCAGAGTGCAGATGACCAATTAGCCTGAGTCTACACACACAAATGCACACACATGCATTGCAAACAAATACAGACGCACACAAGCACCCACATACGCCCATACACACACACTTCTGCAAAAACACACACACACACACTCCCCTGTGGAGGACAGTCATTACTTTAGCAAACCCTGGAGTGACACTCTCTATCCTGGTGGGGATTACTAACCTACAGAGGAGTCATTGGGAGGAGAAATGGATAGATGGAGAGAGAAAGAGCCAGAGGAGAGGGCATCATGGAAACATGGTGGGTCTGTTGACCTGGAGTGATTAGCAGGGATAGAGGGGTTGTGAAGCGAGGTAGGAGAGCGATATGAAAAATACAACCACAAACAACTCATTAATCCAATAAAGGAAGGGCAACAGCATGTATTAAGTATCAAGTATCGCTCTTGCACAACCAAAGCCATGGTTTTTGGTAGGGCAAGGGTTAGTGTGCTACAGCTTGGGGAGTATAAAGTGTTGTTGTTAACATGACACCGAACCCCGTGTCAGTGGTACAGGGGTGGTTTCCATTACAGAGGCAGGAAACCCCAGGGGGCAGTTTCATCTCTTTGCCATGCAGTCTGCCTCTGAAATGCTTTGGCACCAGACAAGGAGCAGACAGACAGACAGACAGCAGCTTGCTGGACAGTAGAGTCCCCCATGGTCCCTTGCTGCGTATCACCTCGCCCTCCCTACTCCATTTCAACAACAGCCACGTATTTTTCTCCTCCTTTTTCCCTTTCCCTCTCTTCTTTCTAATCTAACACATCCATTTTATTGCCACCAAAGAGCCTGTAGTCCAAGATGAGAAGAAGGGCATCCTTCCATACATTGCATCCCTCTTTTAGTAACTTTATCAGGGATACATGGAGCTCTCTCTTTCTCTGTCCTGTCACCAGAGCCCTCTGAGGAAGGCGCCCCCCTCCCTCCTCCTCCTCATCCCCTCCTCCAAAGGCTCTCTTCTCTCAATAACATGCTGCTGGAGGAGCCATCAGTCGTTTTAATCTAGAGAGATAGGAGCCGGGGATCTATTAGAGGGAGATCGAATGATGCAGATTTCAGTGAGAAGTACTCGGGACAGAGATAAAATGTCAACATGGCCTCTCTCCCATCGACCTTGAGCTTTGTAACCAGACTATAGTATAGTGTTAGGAACAAATGTGTCGTATGGCGAGCGATAAGGCGTTCTGCTGCTGTAATCCGACCCAGGGATGAGGACATGTCTTCACCTTCCAGACTGAGGCAGCAGTGGAGAGGAGACGGGACGTTGGGGCCAAGTTTTAGGATAGATTTGGAATGGTTGACATAGAAGCTCATGATTAAGAGGTGATGTGATATAGCCAGACATAATTTCATGCATTGAGGCATAATACCACCACAATGGAGTGTTTCATGCATGATGATGAAATTGTGTAAGCCTATACAAGCTAGCACATAACGTTCTGACAACCATGTGTTTCTAAGAGCTTGGTGAGAGCGTGTTTGTCCTATGGTTATATTGCATACAACCTTCCTACACATTTCTGGGATTGGTGCAGAAAAGTTGCTTGCTTTGGAACATTCTCAGCACATTTAAGGAACTTGGTATTTCAGGAATTTAATAGAGCGTTTCCGAAAAGTTTAAACATGATTCCATTTAATTAAAATTTTGGTAATGTTCTAGGAATGTTCTCCAACTGGTTTGACATTGGGAATGTTCTCATATTGTTGCGAGAACGTTAAGAAAACATGTTAGTCTGTGGGAATTTCAGTACTTCCACAGAACATTCCACACACATTTCCATGTGGTTCTATTTTCATATTTTAACTACATTCTGGGAACGTTCAAATAAATTAAGTAACTTAAGCGATGTCCTCAGAACATTCAGACCATGTACGGTTCTTTTTTAATGTCAGTTCTTGGCAATATTCTGGGAACATAAACAAATATAATTGTACATATTAGCATCAATAAACTCAAAATGCTGTTCTCAAAACCAAAAGAAAACTTTAGTAACTTTCAAAGAACGTTCTAATAATGTTATTTAAAAACATATACATTCCGTTCTCAGAACATGAAGCTCCATCCTGGTGGCTCAGTGGACTAATCCCATGGATAGAGAGGTTTGAATCTCACTGATGCTGTGTCACAACAAAAAATGCATGTGTTTGCATGATTAATGCCAAAAGAAATTAACCTTTTTCTAAAGAAATTAACATATATATGTGTCCATTCTGTGCTTGGAGCTCAAAAAAGGTCATCCAAAATAAGTTAGAGCTGTTATTAAAGTCGTATTGAAACATTCAGTTAAAGTTTTAAGGAAGTTATTCAAAAACCTCCAAATAACCTACCATTTCTGTTTTCATAGCATTAATAAAACCTCCTATGAAATCTTTAAAGGAATCAGAGTAAAACGTTCTCAGAACCTCTCTGTAACCTAATAAATAACATTTCCAGAATAGGCTAAATGTTAACTTCTCTTCTCAGAACATTTTAAAAACTTTCACACACCCAATGTGAAACCAAAAACATATGTTCCCACTAGTTCTCTATCTACCGTCACTATAGAAAAAATAAATATTCTATCTCCCCTTGGGGGACTTTGTGAACTGTGAAGAGGGTCACTCCAGTCCATCTGGCATGGATAGTCACCACAAGAAAACATCATGACATTCCCACTGACCTCTGAGATTAATCCTTCAACATACTTCTCCTCATCCCCACTGAATGACACTCTAGTATGTAGGTTTTCACACACAACTTGCAATGAGGGACTGCCTTGCCTAAAATACAGTACAGGTACCAATTACCTAATTGTGGTAGGTGTACCCCCAGTTGTCATGACAACACTGTGAAAACTTGCAGAGTTTTTGTAAACTTAAACATGAGTGGCGCAGCGGTCTAGGGCACTGCATCTCAGTGCAAGAAGCATCACTGCAATACATGGTCCCAAATGGTGTCCCATATGGTGGTGCACAATTGACCCAGCGTTGTCTGGGTTTGGCCGTCATTGTAAATAAGAATTTGTTCTTAACTGAATTGCGTAGTTTAAAAAAATTATTATACATGTTGCCAGATACCATTTCATGCATTGAGGCATAATACCACACTGGAGTCTATAATACATGATGATGTAATATTGTAAGCCTTTACCAGCTAGCACATAACATTCTGACAATCATGTGCTTCTAAGAGATTGGAGAAAGCGTGGTTGTCCTAATGTGGCCGACAGTCTGAAATCGGTCTTATGTAGCAAAATTTGATATTTTTTCCTCTGTCCAGTGTCTGGGTTCTTTTGCCCATCTTAATCTTTTCTTTTTATTGGCCAGTCTGAGATATGGCTTTTTCTTTGCAACTCTGCCTAGAAGGCCAGCATCCTGGAGTCGCCTCTTCACTGTTGACGTTGAGACTGGTGTTTTGCTGGTACTTTTTAATGAAGCTGCCAGTTGAGGACTTATCTGTTTCTCAAACTAGACACTCTAAGGCACTTGTCCTCTTGCTCAGTTGTGCACCGGGGCCTCCCACTCCTCTTTCTATTCTGGTTAGAGACAGTTTGCGCTGTTCTCTGAAGGAAGTCGTACACAGCGTTGTATGACATCTTCAGTTTCTTAGCAATTTCTCGCTTGGAATGGCCTTCATTCCTCAGAACAAGAATAGACTGATGAGTTTCAGAAGAAAGTTATTTATTTCTGGACATTTTGAGGCTGTAATTGAACTCACAAATGCTGATGCTCCAGATCCTCAAACTAGTCTAAAGAAGGCCAGTTTTATTGCTTATTTAATCAGTACAATAGTTTGCAGCAGTGCTAACATAATTGCATAAGGGTTTTCTAGTGATTATTTCAAAAACAGGGAAATTTCTATGTGACCCCCAAATGTTTTAACAGTGGTGAGAACAAGTATTTGATACACTGCTGATTCTGCAGGTTTTCCTACTTACAAAGCATGTAGAGGTCTGTAATTTCTATCATAGGTACACTTCAACTGCGAGAGACGGAATCTAAAACAAAAATCCAGGAAATCACATTGTATGATTTTTAAGTAATTAATTTGCATTTTATTGCATGACATAAGTATTTGATCACCTACCAACCAGTAAGAATTCCGGCTCTCACAGGTATGTTAGTTTTTCTTTGAGAAGCCCTCCTGTTCTCCACTGTATTAACTGCACCTGTTTGAACTCGTTACCTGTATAAAAGACACCTGTCCACACACTCAATCAAACAGACTCCAACCTCTCCACAATGGCCAAGACCAGAGAGGGTGTAAGGACATCAGGGATAAAATTGTAGACCTGCACAAGGCTGGGATGGGCTACAGGACAATAGGCGAGCAGCTTGGTGAGAAGGCAACAACTGTTGTCTCAATTATTAGAAAATGGAAGAAGTTCAAGATGAAGGTCAAACACCCTCGGTCTGGGGCTCCATGCAAGATCTCACCGCGTGGGGCATCAATGATCATGAGGAAGGTGAGGGATCAGCCCAGAACTACACGGTAGGACCTGGTCAATGACCTGAAGAGAGCTGGGACCACAGTCTCAAAGAAAACCATTAGTAACACACTACGCCGTCATGGATTAAAATCCTGCATCGCACGCAAGGTCCCTCTGCTCAAGCCAGCGCATGTCCAGGCCCGTCTGAAGTTTGCCAATGACCATCTGGATGATCCAGAGAATGAATGGGAGAATGTCATGTGGTCTGATGAGACAAAAATAGAGCTTTTTGGTCTAAACTCCACTCACCGTGTTTGGAGGAAGAAGAAGGATGAGTACAACCCCAAGAACACCATCCCAACCGTGAAGCATGGAGGAGGAAACACCATTCTTTGGGGTTGCTTTTCTACATAGGGGACAGGACGACTGCACTGTATTGAGGGAAGGATGGATGGGGCCATGTATCGCGAGATCTTGGCCAACAACCTCCTTCCCTCAGTAAGAGCATTGAAGATGGGTCGAGGCTGGGTCTTCCAGCATGACAAATACCCAAAACACACAGCCAGAGCAACTAAGGATTGGCTCCGTAAGAAGCATCTCAAGGTCCTGGAGTGACCTAGCCAGTCTCCAGACCTGAACCCAGTAGAAAATCTTTGGAGGGAGCTGAAAGTCCGTATTGCCCAGCAACAGCCCCGAAACCTGAAGGATCTGGAGAAGGTCTGTATGGAGTAGTGGGCCAAAATCCCTGCTGCAGTGTGTGCAAACCTGGTCAATAACTACAGGAAACGTATGATCTCTGTAATTGCTTTTCTGATGTATCAAATACTTATGTCATGCAATAAAATGCAAATTAATTACTTAAAAATCATACAATGTGATTTTCTGGATTTTTGTTTTAGATTACGTCTCTCATAGTTGAAGTGTACCTATGATAAAAATTACAGACCTCTGCATGCTTTGTAAGTAGGAAAACCTGCAAAATAAGCAGTGTATCAAATACTTGTTCTCCCCACTGTACATATGTAAATAAATGTGAGTATATCTATCTATCCATCTATGTCCTTAATCAGCATAAAGAAGGAAATGTTGCTAACTTATTGAGCAAAATCAAAGCTGTAATGCACACTGATGTCTATGCTTGTTGGTTCAGTAGGGGCCCCCAGAGACAACTGCAGGTCTTGACAGGTGGTCTTGCAGTCAGCAACCATCTTCTGGTAGACAGACCGCTCACTCTGAACAAGAAGGAGATGCTGCTCTTGCTTCCTCAGCTTGGCTGACTTAACAGCTTCTGGTAGATTGGCAGATTGGAAGTTAGGGTTAGGGCAGTGTGCAGTGTGGTTGCGATTGCGTCGCCTGTGGACCTATTGGGGCGGTAAGCAAATTGGAGTTGGGTCTAGGGTGTCAGGTAGGGTGGAGGTGATATGGTCCTTGACTAGTCTCTCAAAGCACTTCATGATGAAGGAACTGAGTGCTACGGGACGGTAGTTGTTTAGCTCAGTTACCTTACATTTCTTGGGAACAGGAACAATGGTGGCCCTCTTGAAGCATGTGGGAACAGCAGACTGGGATAAGTATTGATTGAATATGTCCGTAAACACACCAGCCAGCTGGTCTGCACATGCTCTGAGGACGGGACTGGGGATGCTGTCTGGGCCTGCAGCCTTGCGAGGGTTAACACGTTTAAATGTTTTACTCACGTCGGCCGCAGTGAAGGAGTGTCCACGGGTTTTGGTAGCGTGCCGTGTCCATGGCACTGTATTGTCCTCAAAGAGAGCAAAGAAGTTATTTAGTCTGTCTGGGAGCAAGACATCCTGGTCTGCGACGGGGCTGGTTTTCTTTTTGTAATCAGTGATTGACTGTAGACCCTGCCACATACCTCTTGTGTCTGAGCCGTTGAATTGTGACTCTACTTTGTCTCTATACTGACCCTTAGCTTGTTTGATTGCCTTGCGGAGTGAATAGCTACACTGTTTGTATTCGGTCATGTTTCCGGTCACCTTGCCCTGGTTAAAAGCAGTGGTTCACGCTTTCAGTTTCGCTCGAATGCTGCCATCAATCCACGGTTTCTGATTTGGGAATGTTTTAATAGATGCTGTGGGTACGACATCGCCGATGCACTTTCTAATGAACTCGCCCACCGAATCAGCGTATTCGTCAATGTTGTTGTTGGACGCAATGCGGAACATATCCCATTCCACGTGATCGAAGCAGTCTTGAAGCGTGGAATCAGGTTGGTCGGACCAGCGTTGAACAGACCTGAATATACAGAAATATTGTGAGAACAAACAAAGGTAGTGCCAATCATGTTTGAGGTCAATTAAATAATCAAAACATTTTCATGGTTTACATACCAAGTGTTGTCATCAATTCCTTGAAGAGACACCACACTGCTGCTTTTGTCACATGGGATGGCAGCAGTTTTCCACTAAAGTGTGTGTGTCTTGGGTGGCTTCATGGTAATACTATTGCATTATCTTCTGCGTTGTTGTTGATGAAGTTCACCACTCCCTGCAAGTCCCCATGCTTCAAGTGTAACCTGTGCTTGTATGGGCCAGCTCTCTTTTTGATGGGAGGCATTAGACCATTCTCCTTGTATGACTGGTGGAGGAGTGTCAGGCGTGTTCTATTGATGCTGAAAGACAAATTCCAGGTACAAATATTGTAGCATTATTATACAATAGATACGAAATGGCATTCTGAGATATCACTACACACAGCTCACACATGTAATGTTAGCAGCAAGCCAGCCAGCCATCTAAGATCAGCTAGCTAGGTAGCAGCAAGCTTTTACTTGGGGTATTTTGTTTAGACATGAAGCTAGCTAGCCAGCTAAGCAATGAACCATAATTCCAATCCATAGAGTACTAGCAATACAAACCAATTGTCATAGCTAGCTAAAGCTAACCAAATAGGTTCAATGTCAGATAGTTATCTAGCTAACATTAGGTTATAACTAGCAATGCAAAATGGCATTCTGAAAAAAAATAACTAAATGTTACACACAGTTCATACGCGTAATATTAGCTAGCTATGGCTGGTAGCTAGCTATTAGCTAGCTACCAGCCATCGAACGTCAGCTAACGTTAGCTAGCTAACAACCAGCTTTAACTTGGGGTCTTTTGTTTAGCTAGCTAGCCAGCTAAACAAATAACCATAATCCCAGTACAAACCGATTGTCATAGCCAAAAAGGAAAAAATTTGAAAGACATTTACAATAGGGGGAAAAAAAAAACTGTAGCTCTTGACAAATATTAAATAAAGATCATATGAGAAAACACTTTTCCATCAAGCAATTATCTCTGGCTAAAGTTAACCAAATAGGTTTAATGTTAGTTATTGAACTTCAGCTGGCTAGTTAACAGCAAGCTTTAACTTGCAATAAAAATAACTTTCTGACAAAATTAGAAATATACAGTGCCTTGCGAAAGTATTCGGCCCACTTGAACTTTGCGACCTTTTGCCACATTTCAGGATTCAAACATAAAGATATAAAACTGTATTTTTTTGTGAATCAACAACAAGTGGGACACAATCATGAAGTGGAACGACATTTATTGGATATTTCAAAATTTTTTAACAAATCAAAAACTGAAAAATTGGGCGTGCAAAATTATTCAGCCCCCTTAAGTTAATACTTTGTAGCGCCACCTTCTGCTGTGATTACAACTGTAAGTCGCTTGGGGTATGTCTCTATCAGTTTTGCACATCGAGAGACTGACATTTTTTCCCATTCCTCCTTGCAAAACAGCTCGAGCTCAGTGAGGTTGGATGGAGAGCATTTGTGAACAGCAGTTTTCAGTTCTTTCCACAGATTCTCGATTGGATTCAGGTCTGGACTTTGACTTGGCCATTCTAACACCTGGATATGTTTATTTTTGAACCATTCCATTGTAGATTTTGCTTTATGTTTTGAATCATTGTCTTGTTGGAAGACAAATCTCCGTCCCAGTCTCAGGTCTTTTGCAGACTCCATCAGGTTTTCTTCCAGAATGGTCCTGCATTTGGCTCCATCCATCTTCCCATCAATTTTAACCATCTTCCCTGTCCCTGCTGAAGAAAAGCAGGCCCAAACCATGATGCTGCCACCACCATGTTTGACAGTGGGGATGGTGTGATGAGCTGTGTTGCTTTTACGCCAAACATAACTTTTTGCATTGTTGCCAAAAAGTTACATTTTGGTTTCATCTGACCAGAGCACCTTCTTCCACATGTTTGGTGTGTCTCCCAGGTGGCTTGTGGCAAACTTTAAACGACACTTTTTATGGATATCTTTAAGAAATGGCTTTCTTCTTGCCACTCTTCAATAAAGGCCAGATTTGTGCAATATACGACTGATTGTTGTCCTATGGACAGAGTCTCCCACCTCAGCTGTAGATCTCTGCAGTTCATCCAGAGTGATCATGGGCCTCTTGGCTGCATCTCTGATCAGTCTTCTCCTTGTATGAGCTGAAAGTTTAGAGGGACGGCCAGGTCTTGGTAGATTTGCAGTGGTCTGATACTCCTTCCATTTCAATATTATCTTGCTTGCACAGTGCTCCTTGGGATGTTTAAAGCTTGGGAAATATTTTTGTATCCAAATCCGGCTTTACACTTCTTCACAACAGTATCTCGGACCTGCCTGGTGTGTTCCTTGTTCTTCGTGATGCTCTCTGCGCTTTTAACGGACCTCTGAGACTATCACAGTGCAGGTGCATTTATACGGAGACTTGATTACACACAGGTGGATTGTATTTATCATCATTAGTCATTTAGGTCAACATTGGATCATTCAGAGATCCTCACTGAACTTCTGGAGAGAGTTTGCTGCACTGAAAGTAAAGGGGCTGAATAATTTTGCACGCCCAATTTTTCAGTTTTTGATTTGTTAAAAAAGTTTGAAATAACCAATAAATGTCGTTCCACTTCATGATTGTGTCCCACTTGTTGTTGATTCTTCACAAAAAAATACAGTTTTATATCTTTATGTTTGAAGCCTGAAATGTGGCAAAAGGTCGCAAAGTTCAAGGGGGCCGAATACTTTCACAAGGCACTGTATAATATATTAAACTGTAGCTAGACTCTTACCAGTCCGTATACATGAATGAAAGCTTCACGACAGACTGCAACCCTTTTCATTAAATGGGACGTCCTGTGTCGTTTACATTTAGTTTGTACAGATATTCCACTGATTTCAAAACTCGGTCAACATCTTCTGTGACAGCAACACTGTTGATCGACGTTTCTTCTCCATCACCGTCATCATAAGACTCTACAATGTCTTCTTCGATGAGAATGTTTTTACCTAAATCAGGAATTTCCTCATCGTCTGATTCATTTTCAGAGTCAGCATGGTACAATCGTCTTCCAGAAAGTAGTCAATCACAACTTTTTCCCAGTGACCAGGGCAGCAATGTTATTGAGAGCAGGAGCAACATATTTGCAGTTCTCCATGGCCAACATTATATATTAAATATATAAAAAAAACTGCAGTATAAACGATTATCTACGCATAATGAGCAGCTCATTTTAAAGACACAAGATGCTACACCACAGACCAATCAGAAACTCATCTCTCGGCATGTGCAGCCCACCATTACCTCAGCCAATCATTGCGAGCGGGAAGGTTCCTGACTTTTTCTTTGGCTAAACCAACTTGTCTCATAATTGAACAAATGTATTTGTATTTACAGATGGCCTAAAAGTTTGTTATTAAGGCACATTAAAGTAACTGTACACATTAACATCAATAAACTAAATGATGTTCTCAAAACCAAATGAAAACTTTAGAAACATTCAAAGAACTTTCTAATAATGTTATTTAAAAACATATACATTCCGTTCTCAGAACATAAAGCTCCACCCTGGTGGCTCAGTGGACTAATTCCATGGATAGAGAGGTTAGAATCTCACTGATGCTGTGTCACAAGAAAATATAAATGTGCCTAAGGGAATTAATTTACATGTGTGCAGTCTGTGCTTGGAGCTCAAAATACATTTGTTGTGTTATTAAAGTCATATTGAAACATTCAGTATTAAGGAAGTTATTCAAAAACCTACAAATAACCTACAATTTCTATTTTCATAGCGTTAATAAAACCCCATAGGACATCTTTAAAGGAAGCAGAGTTCTCAGAAGCTCTCTGCAACCTAAAAATAAACATTTCCAGTAGAGGCAAAATGTTAACTTTTCTTCTCAGAACGTTTAAACATTTTCACAAAACCAATGTGAAACCAAAACATATGTTCCCACAACTTCCAAGGAACCAAACGTGCTAGCTGGGATGTAGCTTGTGAGAATCTCAATCATGCCCTATTTTTCTGTAGTATGTAGGTTTTCATACACAGCTTCCTATGAGGCTGCCTGGCCTAAAATGTAGTACAGGTACCCATTTATATCATTTTGGTAGGTATACCCCTAGTTGTTATGACAACACTGTGAAAACGTGCAGTTTTTGTAAACTTAAACATATCTAATTATGTAAAATAGCATTAAAAGTGCCTAATTTGTTTCAGTAATGCTGTTATGAGTTTTATTTTGCTGCTTGAAATTGTCAAATGTGTTTGTACTGCAATGAACAGAGTAATTGATGGCTTCTACGAGACCCACACACCTATCAAGTTTAGTTAAGCAGATCTCACATTTGTTTCAGCACAGAAACAAATTATTCACTTCATCTAACTGTTTCAATCATCCTGTAAAAAGACATTTAAGAATATTCCATTAGTCAAGTTGAATAACATTAGACTGCATCAGTGCTAGGCTGTGACCTCTCTGTCAGTATAAACAGTCAATTATTGGCCCTTGAGGTTTGATGACGCATGTAACTCCTCCTAAATGGGTCTATGGCCTTGACCACCCAGCAAATGATGCACAATTACTGTGTGCTTGATTGCAACATGATACAGTAAACAAGACAGTAAACAAGAAAAGTATCTCATTCAAAAGATGATATTCTTCTTGTAAAGTTGCAAAGTCGTAAATTATATGTTTGCATAATGAATAGCCCAGGCCCCGGTGTCCAGTTAGCGATGGAATTTAGGCTTACGAGTATTTTACAATGGCCGAAGATGTAACGTGTTTCCCAAAACACCACGCAGAAAGAATGTTCGCTCGTTTTATCATGTGTTGATACTGATAGGATAAAGAGAAAGGCAGCGCTGCTCTCTGACCAACTTTCTCCATTTGAATATTACCTTCGAACAGAATGATTCCACTATGCTGATGACGGATCAGCTCCCAGAGAGATGGCTATAAATATTGAGGGGGCTTATTCTAATGCTTACGCTATAATAATGCACTAAATCACAGATCAATTTGGCACATCATGTTGTTACACATCATACATTTTAACCTCTGCATTTTTGGGAAGGGCATGTCATGCCAAAACATTTTGTCCTGCCAAAAGGTGTCGGAGGAGGACGTGGGCAGCTGTAGTGAAGAGGCGACTCCGGGATGCTGGTCTTCTAGGCAGAGTTGCAAAGAAAAAGCCAAATCTCGAACTGGCCAATAAAAAGAAAAGATTAAGATGTACAAAAGAACCAAGACACTGGACATAGGAACTCTGCCTGGAAGGCCAGCATCCCAGAGTTGCCCAGAGTTGCCTCTTCACTGTTGACGTTGAGACTGGTGTTTTGCTGGTACTATTTAATGATGCTGCCAGTTGAGGACTTGTGAGGCGTCTGTTTCTCAAAGTAGAAACTATAATGTAATTTAATCCTAGTAAAAATTTGCTTTCTTAGGTCAGTTATCACTGACCAGGTCAGTTATCACTGACCAGTTACCACTTTATTTTAAGAACGTGAAATGTCAGAAAAATATTAGAGAGAATGATTTATTTCAGCTTTTATTTCTTTCATCACAATCCCAGTGGGTCAGAAGTTTACACACACTCAATTAGAATTTGGTAGCATTGCCTTTAAATTGTTTAACTTGGGTCAAACATTTCGGTAGCCTTCCACAAGCTTCCCACAATAAATTGGGTGAATTTTGGCCCATTCCTCCTGACAGAGCTGGTGTAACTGAGTCAGGTTTGTAGGCCTCATTCCTCCTGACAGAGCTGGTGTAACTGAGTCAGGTTTGTAGGCCTCATTCCTCCTGACAGAGCTGGTGTAACTGAGTCAGGTTTGTAGGACTCTTTGCTCGCACATGCTTTTTCAGTTCTGCCCACACATTTTCTATAGGATTGAGGTCAGGGCTTTGTGATGGCCACTCCAATACTTTGACTTTGTTGTCCTTAAGCCATTTTGCCACAGCTTTGGAAGTATGCTTGTGGTCATTGTCCATTTGGAAGACCCATTTGCGACCAAGCTTTAAATTCCTGACTGATGTCTTGAGATGTTGTTTCAATATATCCACATAATTTTCCTGTCTCATGAAGCCATCTATTTTGTGAAGTGCACCAGTCCCTACTGCAGCAAAGCCCCCCACAACATGATGCTGCCACCCCTGTGCTTCACGGTTGGGAATGTGTTCTTCGGCTTGCAAGCATCCCCCTTTTTTCCTCCCAACATAACGATGGTCATTATGGCCAAACAGTTATATTTTTTGTTTCATCAGACCAGAGGACATTACACCAAAAAGTACAATATTTGTCTCCATGTGCAGTTGCAAACCTTAGTCTGGCTTTTTTATGGCGGTTCTGGAGTAGTGGCTTCTTCCTTGCTGTGTGGCCTTTCAGGTCATGTTGATATAGGACTTGTTTTACAGTGGATATAGATACTTTTGTACCTGTTTCCTCCCGCATCTTCACAAGGTCCTTTGCTGTTGTTCTGGAATTGATTTTCACTTTTCGCACCAAAGTACATTCATCTCTAGGAGACAGAATGCGTCTCATTCCTGAGCGGTATGATGGCTGCGTGGTCCAATAGTGTTTATATTTGCGTACAATTGTTTGTCCAGATGAACGTGGTACCTTCAGGAATTTGGAAATTCCCCCCGAGGATGAACCAGACTTGTGGAGGTCTACACATTTTTTTCTGAGGTTTTGGCTGATTTCTTTTGATTTTCCTATGATGTCCAGCAAAGAGGCAATGAGTTTGAACGTAGGCCCTGAAATACATCTACAGGTACACCTACAATTGACTCAAATTATGTCAATTAGCCTATCATAAGCTTTTAAAGCCATGACATCATTTTCTGGAATTTTCCAAGCTGTTTAAAGGCACAGTGAAATAATCTGTCTGTAAACAAATGTTGGAATAATACTTGTGTCATGCACAAAGTAGATGTCCTAACCGACTTTCCAAAATTTGTGGAGTCGTTGAAAAACGAGTTTTAATGACTCCAACCTAAGTGTATGTAAACTTCCGACTTCAACTGTATATGAAAGGCCGTACAAGAGCAACTTTTTTTTATTACATCTGAATTCCTGATAGGGAATAAAATGATGCCCACAACTTATCACTGTTAAACTTATCAGACTTTCAAAGCCCCAAAATAAATGGAGACACACTGCTATCGAAGTCTGAACGCAGCATAGCAGTAACATTCCAATATTACAGGCATTGCAATCTCAGCTCTCTCTTTTCATCATGGTTTATCGCAGGATCTGATAGGCAAGTCTTGACCTTCAACTGCACGACGACATCTCAGACCTGCAGGGATGAGACTAAAGAGTGGAATATTTTGAAGATACAGTGCATGGATTGATATGGATAGGTTTCTTACTTACACGTTTCACTTCACCGTGCAAAAATAATATTTTCCCTAGTGTGACTTGTTATAATCATTGCAGTCTACTAGAGTTGAACTGCAGTGGCTGTCTTTCTATTTACATCGTTGTGCAATTATCAACTATCAAAACATACTGTATATGACCAGTAGTGGTGCGTAGGCAAACTGACTGAGGAAGCAAAGCCAAGCCAGTGAAAGGCTGTGACAACAAAAAGACAACAGTCACATAGTGACTATAAATAAATAAATAAATAATATAATAAATAAATTCAACTACACAGCAAATATTGCACGTAACAAACAGTTACAAATTAACAAGGCTATATATGTTTAGTGTAGTACGAGATTCCAAAAACTATTTAGTTCAATCAATGTTGCTAAATATCATGTGGCTCCCCATAGTACTGATTTCTGTGTGTGTGTGCTTTCGCACGCAAGTAAAACAAAACATGTTGACTCACCCTACTTGTAGACTAGTTGAACATCAATGTGATCCTCCTCTCTTTCATGTTGGCAAAATGGTCTGTGGCACTTTCATTCAGTACACTTTTAGTTTTTGTTGTCATAGGCTACCTAGGTAAAATGCTTGCTAGCCTAACTTCCTGGCATGGGCAACAATGAACCAGCTAAGTTAGCTAGCTACTTAATGTTAGCCTACTGCGCTACATCTAGGCTACATATTGAACTTAAATCGTCTCAGGCCAGTGGCACAACATGTTCATTTATGGTTTGATCAGAATCGCCGTCACAATCATTGGCCTGTACAGAGAATTAAGTCAAAACCACAAATCCAAATGCCCATCTCTATCCATGGCTGTGAGACATCTAAGACAATGCTACAGGGAGACAGGATGAACAGTTGATTGTCCTCGCAGTGGCAGACCACGTGTAACAACACCTGCACAGAATTGGTACATCCGAACATCACACCTGCTGGACAGATTTAGGATGGCAACAACACCTGCCCAAGTTACACCAGGAATGCACAATCCCTCCATCAGTGCTCAGACTGTCCGCAATAGGCTGAGAGAGGCTGGACTGAGGGCTTGTAGGCCTGATGTAAGGCACGTCCTCACCAGACATCAACGGCAACAATGTCGCCTGTGGGCACAAACCCAACGTCGCTGGACAAGACAGGACTGGTAAAAAGTGCTCTTCACAAACGAGTTGCAGTTTTGTCTCACAGGGGTGATGCTCAGATTCACGTTAATTGTTGAAGGAATGAGTGTTACACCGAGGCCTGTGCCTTGGTGGAAGAGTGGGGTAACATCTCACAGCAAGAACTGGCAAATCTGATGCAGTCCATGAGGAGGAGATGCACTGCAGTACTTAATGCAGCTGGTAGCCACACCAGATACTGACTGCTACGTTTGATTTTGACCCCTCTTTTGTTCAGGGACACATTATTCAATTTCCGTTAGTCACATGTCTGTGGAACTTGTTCAGTTTTTTTTCTTCGTTGTTGAATCTTGTTATGTTCATACAAATATTTACACATGGTTTGCTGAAAATAAATGCAGTTGACAGTGAGAGGACGTTTCTTTGTTTGCTGAGTTTATGTAAATTGTAAAGTCTTTTGTAATGTCTTTTTCATTATGTGTCAGACCCCAGTAAGACTAGCTGTTAGCTAATTGTGATCCTTATAAAATAAAATAAGAAAATGTGTTTTCTGTGTAAATCATGGACAAGATAGGATACAGACAAGTAAATCTGTTTTGGGGACTTTTTCCAAGTGCCATCCAAAGACAAGTGGTCACCACTCAAAATCCCGATTGCTTCCATTTTTTAATAAAGGTTCTACTGAAGACTAGATCCTCTGAAAGTAACTTTAGATATGTAAGGTTACCTGTGAGTGCCATGGAACCTGTGTAGGAGAAGTAGCAAAATCCAAGGAAGAAAAACAATGCAAGCTCAAAGGCACCATTTGGAGAGAGTAGTGACCCACACTAGCCATCAGTAAGGGTTGGGGTTTATGTGAGTTTGGAATGCTGATGGTACCCTTCTTTTCTCTAAAGTGCTTCCTAAGGTCAGGAACCTGCCTGGCACACAATATCGATGTGTGTGTGTGTGTGTGTGTGTGTGTGTGTGTGTGTGTGTGTGTTGTTCCCTCAGGACTCTTCCTGCAGAACACTCACAGGCCTGGCACAAACAGAAAAGGAGGGAAGGAAACTCCTAGTTTTGTGTTTTGGCCCCTCTTTCTACCTCCACCTCTCACTTGTTGTAAGCATTATCATTATTGGCCCAAACAGCATTTTTGTCTGTAAATTGTCTTAAGAAAGATGGACAACACAACTTGTTCTGAAAAACCTGCACGGCATTTCCTGCTGGTCAGTGGCAAGTCATCATTACATGATACTCAAGTCAATGATGAAATTATTACTTATGTGTAATTTTCCAACAATGCTGAGTTAAAGATTAAGATAGAAACATTATTTTTAAAAGGATAGAAAGTGACACGAGGAATAATGAATAATAACAAGTAAAAATTGCTGTTGCCGTTGCAAGCGGTGATGCAGCCAGTCAAGGTGCTCTCAATGGTGCAGCTGTAGAACTTTTTAATGATCTCAGGGCCCATGCCAAATCTTTTCAGCCTCCTGAGGTGAAGAGGCGCTGTCGTGCCCTTTTCACATCTGTGTGGGTGTGTGGACATGCTAATTCCTTAATGATGTGGACATCGAGGAACTTGAAGCTCTCGACCCGTTCCACTACAGTCCCATCGATGTGGATGGGGGAGTGCTCACCCTTCCGTTTCCTGTAGTCCATGATCAGCTTCTTTGTCTTGTTGACTTCGAGGGAGAAGTTGTTGTCCTTTAACACAGGCTTCCTTCTTTTCAATTTGTCATACAAGCCAGTAATGTGGATTGAACTAAATGTTGTTGATCCCTTTGTATTTTCAAGTATTGTGGTGCAGCATCCTGTTATGGTAATGCTTGTCACCGACTGGGACTGGGGATTTTGTTAGGATCAAACTGTAACGTTTCGTCCTCCTCTTCTGAGGAGGAGTAGGATGGATCGGTGGACCAAAACGCAACGTGGTAAGTGTTCGTCATCTTTTTAATTAAAACTGACCACTACACAAAATGAAAACGAAAGAGTTCTGTATGGAAAACACAGGTACAGAAAACAATCACCCACAACCAAAATGGGGAAAACAGGCTACCTAAGTATGATTCTCAATCAGAGACAACGATCGACAGCTGCCTCGGATTGAGAACTATACCATAGACTACCCACCCCAATTAACGCCCTGACCAAACTAACACAAAGACATAAAAAAGGAACTAAGGTCAGAACGTGACACAAACAAAATATTAAAGGACCAAAGCCCAGATATAAAGTTGCAGGAAAAGCCGCCTCCGTCTTCTGAAAACCTAACCCTGGGATAGAGTTGTATTTTTCTACGGGACAGTACATTTTTTGTATATAACAAAGACACACCAGAATGGCTTTCCATGAGGTGTTGACTTAAATCTGCTTAACAAATCAGAAACAAGTTCTGAATATTAATGTCCATCAATGATTCTCAACCAGATTTAGAGCTTGAGCAATTTTGACAAAAACAATGGAATATACAGGTAACTGCCAAAATAATGGAAACACTTGAGTAAATTAGGGTTACAAAGTATATCAAAAGCAGGAGCTAATCAAGCAATTAACATGCTTAGGGTCTTGTATAAAAATGCTCAGTTGTTCATTACTTTGGCTTCCATGTCTAAAACAAGAGATCACAGTGACTTGGAAAGTTGGGTCTCAAAAGAGCATAGAGGGTTTAAAGTGTGTGCGTGTCTTTGTGTGTGATGGTAGCGGAGTGAACAGACCGTGACTCGGGTGGCTGAGGTCCTTGATGATCTTCTTGGCCTTCCTTTGACACCAAGGAGATCATCAAGGACCTCAGCCACCCGAGTCACGGTTTGTTTACTCCTTTAACATCTAGCAGACAGAAACAGGACAAGTGCATCAAAGCCGGGACTGAAAGATTGAAAAACAGCTTCTATCTCCAGGCCTTCAGACTGTTGAACAGCCATCACGCCATCCCCTGAAGTAAGAGACAGGTTTTTATGAAATAAATCACGATTTCTGATTTAGGTTTCAAATATTTTTTGTGTTATTTTTGGGGTTGTATGCTGTAACAGCACAGAATAAAACAATTAATAACCCCCACAATGGTAGTAACTGGCCATTATTGTACTTGTTATCACTTATTAACCATCATTTATTCATATTACTTTAATTTAATAAAATATGTCTGTTGTGTATATTACTTTGTTTTTATTTGATGACTTTATAATTGAATTACTTAAAGTCATCATCTCATCTCTGCTCAGGCGGTAGCAGCCAGTCAGACAAAAATATAAACGCACAATGTAAAGTGTTGGTCCCATGTTTCATGAGATGAAATAAAATATCCCAGAAATGTTACACACAAAAAGCTTATTTCTCAAAAATGTTGTGCACAAATTTGTTTACATCCCTGTTAGTGAGCATTTCTCATTTGCCAAGATAATCCCTCCACCTGACAGGTGCGGCATACCAAAAAGCTGATCATTACACAGCTGCACCTTGTGCTGGTACAATAAAAGGCCACTTTAAAATGTGCAGTTTTGTCACACAACACAATGCCACAGATGTCTCAAGTTTTGAGGGAGTGTACAATTGCCATGCTGACTGCAAGAATGTCCACCAGAGCTTTTGCCAGAGAATTTAATGTTATTGTGAGGACAGACGCTGGGAGACGAGAAGCAAGTACAGGGAGTGAATATTTAATAAATAACTAACATGAAACAAAACAGAGGGTAGGCAATCAATAAGTGATGGAATTCAAGTGAGTCCAACGAGAAGAGGAGCTGGAGCAGGAGTGACAGTTAATTTATCTACTATAAGCCGCCTCCAACATTGTTTTGGAGAATTTGGCAGTACGTCCAACCGGCCTTACAACCACAGACCATGTGTAATCACGCCAGCCCAGGACCTCCACATCCAGCTTCTTCACCTATGGGACCATCTGAGACCAGCCATCCAGAGAGCTGATGAAACTGTGGGTTTGCGCAACTGAAGAATTTCTGCACAAACTGTCAGAAATCGTCTTAGGCAAGCTCATCAGCAGTTCCGCATTGTAAAAGACTTCAGTGGGCAAATGCTCACCTTTGATGGCCACTGCATGCTGGAGAAATGTGCTCTTCACGGATGAATCACGGTTTCAACTGTACCAGGCAGACAGCGTGTATGGCGTTGTGTGGGCAAGCAGTTTGCTGATGTCAACATTGTTAACAGAGTGCCCCATGGTGGAGGTGGGGTTATGGTATGGGCAGGCATTAGCTACGAACAATGAACACAATTACAGTTTAGCAATTAAAATTTGAATGCACAGAGATACTTTGGCAAGATCCTGAGGCCCATTTTCGTGCCGTTCATCCCCCGCCATCACCTCATCTTTCAGCATGATAATGCATTGCCCCATGTCTCAAGGATCTGTACACAATTACTGGAAGCTGAAAATGTGCATACATGTCACCCATTGAGCATGTGTGGGATGCTCTGGATTGATGGGTATGACAGCGTGTTTCAGTTCCCACCAATATCCAGCAACTTTGCACAGCCATGGAAGAGGAGTGGGACAACATTCCACAGGCCACAATCAACAGCCCATTCAAATATGTGAGGTGAACAGCCCTGCATTAGGCAAATGGTGGTCAACCCAGATAATAACTGGTTTCTGATCCACGCCCCTACTTTTTTTCAAGGTATGTTAAATTGTTGCATGTTGTGTTTATATTTTTGTTCGGTGTAGCTAGGCTAATAGCAGCCATCAGATCTGACCTGCTTGATTACAGCTGCTCTTGGGTCGGACAGGCTTCCTGTGTAGAACCTCTTAAGGACGTGGTTCGTCAGGAGCTCCACCAGCCGAAGCTAAGTAGTAGCATTAACATGATGCCATCAAATTGCGTCGCTGTACTCATAATATACTGGAGAACGATCGCCTTATGGCGAGGATAGCTGTGCTGCAAGCCCAGCTTCAGACACAAGGGTAATTTAAGTGTAGGAAAGTATGAAACAGTGTCTGTGCCATCAGCAAGTACAGATAGTAGTATATATCCCCTCGCACAGTCCCCGCAGCCGGAACATTTTCTCATGGCTTCTGGAAGGAAATGCTGTTGGAATGCGCAACCGGTGTCGCTCATTCAGCCGACAGAAACATTCAACCGGTTCTCCCCATTAACTTGTATGGGATAGGGGGCAGCATTTATTTGGGATAGGGGGCAGCATATTATTAGTATTGGATAGAAAACACTCTGAAGTTTCTAAAACTATTTGAATGATGTCTGTGAGTATAACATAATTCATATAGCAGGCAAACCCCTGAGATAAAATCCAAACAGGAAGAGGGAAATCTGAGGTGACTGTTTGAGGTTGTGGACAGTTGTCTTTTATACTGATAACAAGTTCAAACAGATGCCATTAATACAGGGAACGAGTGGAGGACACAGGAGCCTCTTAAAGAAGAAGTTACAGGTCTGTGAGAGCCAGAAATATTGCTTGTTTGTAGGTGACCAAATACTTATTTTCCACCATCATTTGCAAATATATTCATTAAAATCATACAATGTGATTTTCTGTTTTTTTTTCTTCTCATTTTGTCTGTCAGTTGAAGTGTAGCTATGATGAAAATTACAGGCCTCTCATCTTTTTAAGTGGGAGAACTTGCACAATTGGTGGCTGACTAAATACTTTTTTGCCCCACTGTATTTGAGACGACCATGATAAGCAGTCGTCTAGTTGCACTCCCAATAGTTTGGTTTCTGCCAATTCTTCAATTTGTACTCCTCCCATTGTATCCCATGCTGTTTTGGCCTTTTCCTAGTTGGTTTTCTTGGTGTTTAAAACAAGTTTGTTTTGGCAAACCCACTTCCTGATATTCTCCAAATCTCCTTGTAAAGCCTGCTGTACCTGTTGAACCGATTGTCTTGCTGCATAAATTGTAGTATCATCTGCAAATATAGTAGCTTGAGTTCCAACCAAGGCATAGGGAAGGTCGTTGGTATATATTAAATAAAGAAGTGGCCCAAGGCAGTTTCCCTGCGGTATTCCACAGTTTAACACGTTAGGGGAAGAAAATGAACCATTGATATAGGTGGACTGTTTCCTGTCAGTTAGATATGACTGTACCCAATTCAATGCTACCTCATTAAAACCATAATGCATTAATTTTGTCAAAATTATTTCATGATCCACTAAATCCCCTTGGGGCGGCAGGGTAGCCAAGTGGTTAGAGTGTTGGACTAGTAACCGGAAGGTTGCAAGTTCAAACCCCCGAGCTGACAAGGTACAAATCTGCCGTTCTGCCCCTGAACAGGCAGTTAACCCACTGTTCCTAGGCCGTCATTGAAAATAAGAATTTGTTCTTAACTGACTTGTCTAGTTAAATAAAGGTTTAAAAAAATCTAATGCTGCACTGTAATCTAAAAATAGTACACCTACAAGTTTGCCATTATCCATAGCATTGAGCCACTGGTCAGTCATGTCAACCAATGAAGTGGAATGGTTTTTGCGATAAGCATGCTGATTGGCTGTAATCAGATCATTCTTTTCCATGTACTCCCACATTTGTCTACGCACAATACCCTCCAATATCTTACTGAGTGTAGGGAGTAGACTAATTGGTCGACTATTGGCAGGAGTAATGGGTTCTTTGCTGTCTTTCGGAATAGGACACCGTTTCGCATGCTTCCATACATTTGCAAACATCCCCTTTTCCAGTGACCAATTAAATATGTATCTCAGTGGAACTGCAATCTGAGGAGCAGCACAGCGAAGCAAAAAATTGTCCATAGGACCATAACCTGTAGATTTACCATCAGGTAATGACTTCAATAGTTTTAACACCTCCTCCACTGACACCGTTTGTATTATTGCTCATAATATGATCATCAATCCAATAGCTTGTTTGGAAGAATGTATGTCTACATTGATGCTCAGTAATTACATTTCCTGTGTAAAAAAAATCTGCAAAATGAATGGCAATACCAACTGGTTTTGTTATTATTCTCACGTCAACCTCCACACTAGATGGGCATGATGAGATAGATGTACCAAGTAAGCCCAAGAGGTTAAAACCTCTTCCGTCTACCCCCTCCTTTTTCGAACATTCTGTTAAAAATCGCGCAACATTTCAGCATCCTGCTACTCATGCCAGGAATATAGTATATGCATATGATTAGTATGTGTTGATAGAAAACACTCTGAAGTTTCTAAAACTGGTTAAATCACGGCTGTGACTATAACAGAGCGTGTGTTTCATCGAAAAGCGCAAGAAAAACTGGTCACTGAAAACTGAAAAAAATATCCATGCGCCACTTGCATGTATTGTTTAAGGGACACCAAATTAAATGGGGCTGAGATTGCAATTCCTACAGCTTCCACACGATGTCGCCATTCTTGTAAATTTCCTGGGAGTTATTTCTTGGTCAAACAAAGGAGAGAGATTCCATTCCATCCGGTCTCCGACAGGACGTCTTGGAAGAGAGATTTCCCAAACATGATTTGAAGACGTGGAGCTATTGAATACACATCGCCCCGTGTTCAATTTGATAGATTATTAACGTTTACTAATACCTAAAGTTGGATTACAAAAGTATTTCGAAGTGTTTGGTGAAAGTTTATCGTCGACTTTTTTAATTTTAAAAAATGACGCTGCGTTTTGAAACTGTGTTTTTTTCTGAATCACAGTTTCCATAGATGGATATTTTGGGTATATATGGACCGATTTAATCGAAAAAAATACCCAATAGTGATGTTTATGGGGCATATAGGAGTGCCAACAAAGAAGCTCGTCAAAGGTAATGAATGTTTTATATTTTATTTCTGCTATTTGTGTAGCGCCGGCTACGCTAATTCTTTTGTTTACGTCGCCTTCAGGTATTTCGGGGTGTTGCATGCTATCAGATAATAGCTTCTCATGCTTTCGCCGAAAAGCAATTTAAAAATCTGACTTGTTGGCCAGATTCACAACGAGTGTAGCTTTAATTCAATACCCTGCATGTGTGTTTTAATGAACGTTTGAGTTTTAACGAGTACATTTAGCATTTAGCGTAGTGCATTTGCATTTCCAGGTGTCTAGTTGAGACATCTGTGTCTCAGGTAGGAGCAAGAAGTTTTAACTGTGCTCCATACCTTTTTAGAACCATTCTTACAATCAATAAAAGCATTGTTGTAAAATCACTTTTTTTTCTTTTGATTCAATTTAACTGCATAATTACGTAATGTTCTATAATTCTGTTTGTCAATTTCCCATTTTGACTTGGCTGCTAAAACTTTCGCCATATTTCTTTGAGAAAAAGCCTCACCCAGTTCATCATCAATCCATGTAGATGGACGGGCACCAACTGTACTCTTTCTTATAGGGGCATGATGGTCCATTACCTCCATGAGCAAATCAATGAAACATTCTGTAGCATGATTTAAATCATCCTCTAGATAAATCAGCTCCCAGGGTACAGCAGCCAAATCATTCAGAAATAACTTATGATTAAATGTTTAAAAATGTATTTTGACCACAATCCTAGGGGGTTTCTTTGGAACCTTAGTGTTTATGGTTATGGTCACAATATTATGGTATGTCCAGCCCACTGGCATTGATCTGGCTTTTAAGCATTGCAATGGTATATTACAGAAAATCAGATCAATGCATGTGTCTGAACGATGACCCAACTTAATTGAAGATCTAGTAGAATCATTAACCATTTGTTTCAAACCACAGTTCTTAGCATATCTCATAAATTTTGTTCTATTCAAATTATTGTGATCCTTCCAATTTATATTACAATCACCCAAGATAAATACAACTCTGTTGCTATCTGTGGCCTGGTCAAACCCAGTACATAAGTCATCCAGATAGGACATCTTAGAGCTAGGAGGTCTATACACACATCCTACCAATATGGGTGCCTGGTGAGGCAGATGTACTTGAGCCCATAGTGCCTCTATTTGACATCCCTCCTCTTATTAAAAGGTATATGATTCTGAATATACAGTGCGACACCGCCACCATTCCTATTCCTGTCCGTTCTCAGTAGACTATATCCTTGAATGTTAATTTGCCCATAATTTACAGATGCATCTAAATGCGTTTCGGTCAAAGCCAAAATATGAATATTATTTATGTTGACCAAGTTAACAACCTCATGTATTTTGTTAGGAAGGCTACATACATTAACCTTAGCTATATGCAGCCCAAGTGGAGATCAATATAGCATGTATTCGTTATAGTTGAAGTTGTCACTACAACACACAAACTCAGTTTTAAACATTACATTTAAACAACAAGGGAGTTACTCTAGAGTCCTGATACAATTGCCCGTTGATATAAAGTTCATCCATCACCATGGAGATTCGTTGATTCAGGCAACGCTTTTCCTTCATGATGGGATCATTGATCTCGGTGGGGAAGTGATCATTCATTCCAAAATCAGTGTTTCTGAGTTCTCTGCCCATGTTCTTCGTCATTTCCTTTTGCTTAAATTGATCAAAACATGCAATAATAGCCCGTGGCCTATTTCCAGAGGCCTTACCTATTCTATGGACTCTGGAGAAAGTGGCATTACGCACAACATCAGTGGGCAGGTTTAGTTGAGTTGACATAGTGTCCTCACAGCCTCTGCTGTTGTCATTCTCCGGTACCCCTGAGAATATTAGATTGTTCCGCATTGATCGACACTGTACATCAAGCAAGGTTTCTTTGTTGTTTGTTCTCCCTTTGCACCACCTCCACATTGCTATGAAGAGTCTACAGTACCTTTCAGCGCATTGTTCTCTTTCCTTATATCATCAATCTGACATTGGCTGAATTTGAGACTAGCACATAATGCATTGATGTCCTCTCGTAATATATCAAGTTTGGTAAGCCTTTCATTGATGGATTTTAACAAGTCAACATCCATATCAGTAAACCTCTCGCCACTCGCCACATGCGCCCTCTTACTTGGGGATGGTTTGGTTCCATCGTTGATACCTATTGGCCAACCTGGTTTTGTTTTGTTGATTTGGTTGGTTGTCCTTAACAATGCTTGAATCCTCCGAAACCAGCGACATGTTTCTTTGAGTTCGTAAGTATCTCTCGTCACTGAATCGTTCAAGCTCTTCAATGGATTCTGAATCATCCAGCGTGTTTACAGACAGAGTTAACCTGTGGTGACACCCCATCCCGTGAACGGGACCGTTGTCATCATCTGACACTAATTAGCATAACGCAACGGACATAAATCTTCCTAGAAAATATTCATATTCATGAAAATCACAAGTGAAATATATTGGAACACAGCTTAGCCTTTTGTTAAGCACACAAACAAATTGTTCAGCTTCAACAGCGGCAGTCACGGGAGAAGCTAAGTGACCTAACATAATCGTTTGTGGATCTTTTGCTATAAAGCATTTTTTAAATCAGACACTGTGGCTGGATTTTATCTTTAAAATGGTGCCTAATACTTGTATGTTTGAGAAATGTATGATTTTATGAGATTTCTGTTGATTTGTATTTGGCGCCCTGCAATTTCATTGGCTTTTGGCGAGGGGTTCCGCTAGCGGAACGGTGTTCTAGAAAGTTTTAGGCTGATCTGAAGATGGTGCTGGCTAAAGCTAAACCTGACGAGTGTAGAGAGTATAGGGATATTGTTATCCACGTCGGCACCAACGATGTTAGGATGAAACAGTCAGAGGTCACCAAGTACAACATAGCTTCAGCGTATAAATCAGCTAGAAAGATGTGTTGGCATTGAGTAATTGTCTCTGGGCCCGTCCCAGTTAGGGGGAGTGATGAGCTCTACAGCAGTCTCACAACTCAATCACTGGTTGAAAACTGTTTTCTGCCCCTCCCAAAAGATAGAATTTGTAGATAATTGGCCCTCTTTCTGGGACTCACCCACAAACCGGACCAAGCCGGGCCTGTTGAGGAGTGACGGACTCCGACCTAGCTGGATGGGTGCTCCCATCTTATCTACGAACATAGACAGGGCTCTAACTCACGTAGCTCCACAATGAGATAGGGTGCAGGCCAGGCAGTTAGCCAGCCTGACAGATTAGTGAAGTATACCACTAGCAAAGTCACTGTAGTCAGCTCAGCTATCCCCATTGAGACAGTGTCTGTGCCTCGACCTAGGTTGGGCAAAACTAAACATGGCGGTGTTTGCCTTAGCAATCTCACTGGAATAAAGACCTCCTTTCACGGGCGTCGTAAGAAGTGGACCAAAGTGCAGCGTTGTGAGCGTGCATATTCCTTTATTTCTAGAATGTCGTCAACAAAAACAATAAAATACAAACCGACCGTGAAGCTTAACAGGGCTATGATGCCTCTAAAAAAAATTTTTACTACCCACACTGAAGGAGGGAAAAAGGGCTACCTATGCACGATTCCCAATCAGAGACAATGATAGACAGCTGTCCCAAAACATAGAAATAACGAAACATAGAAACCAAAACATAGAATGCCCACCCAAATCACACCCTGACCAAACCAAAATAGAGACATAAAAAGGCTCTCCTTCATTACTGCCATTATTGAAAGAGATTGTGACACCTCACATCTCAAAATAGGGCTACTTAATGTTAGATCCCTCACTTCTAAGGCAGTTATAGTCAATGAACTAATCACTGATCATAATCTTGATGTGATGGGCCTGACTGAAACATGGCTTAAGCCTGATGAATTTACTGTGTTAAATGAGGCCTCTCCTCCTGGTTACACTAGTGACCATATCGCCCGCACATCCAGCAAAGGCGGAGGTGTTGCTAACATTTACCATAGCAAATTTCAATTTACAAAAAAAACTGATGTTTTCATCTTTTGAGCTTCTAGTCATGAAGTCTATGCAGCCTACTCAATCACTTTTTATAGCTACTGTTTACAGGCCTGCTGGGCCATATACAGCGTTCCTCACTGAGATCCCTGAATTCCTATCGGACGGAATTCCTATCAGGGCAGATAATATTCACATTTTTGGTGACTTTAATATTCACATGGAAAAGTCCACAGATCCACTCCAAAAGGCTTTCGGAGCCATGATCGACTTTTGTCGAACATGGCTCCAGACCGACTCAATGCCACAGTCATACTATGGACCTAGTTTTGTCCAGTGGAATAACTGTTGTGGATCTTAATGCTTTTCCTCATAATCCTGAACTATCGGACCACCATTTTATTACATTTGCAATCGCAACAAATAATCTGCTCAGACCCCAACCTAGGGTAATCAAAAGTCGTGCTATAAATTCTCAGACAACCCAAAGATTCCTAGATGCCCTTCCAGACACCCTTCGCCAGAAAATACCCAATATCCACCAGAAAATACCCAAGCTCTGAAGCAAGCTTCCAGAAAATTGGAACGGAAATGGCGCTACACCAAACTGGAAGTCTTCTGACGAGCTTGGAAAGACAGTACCGTGCAGTATCGAAGAGCCCTCACTGCTGCTCGATCATCCTATTTTTCCAACATAATTGAGGAAAATAAGAACAATCCAAAATGTGTTGTTGATACTGTCGCAAAGCTAACTAAAAAGCAGCATTCCCCAAGAGAGGATGGCTTACACTTCATCAGTGAGAAATTAATTAACTTCTTTGAGGAAAAAATCATGATCATTAGAAAGCAAATTACAGACTCCTCTTTAAATCTGTATATTCCTCCAAAGCTCAGTTGTCCTGAGTCTTCACAACTCAGCCAGGACCTAGGATCAAGGCAGACCCTCTTGATCCTTAGTACTATGGGGCGGCAGGGTACCGGAAGGTTGCAAGTTAAAATCCTTGAGCTGACAAGGTACAAATCTGTCGTTCTGCCCCTGAACAGGCAGGAACCCAGTGTTCCTAGGCCATCATTGAAAATAAGAATTGGTTCTTAACTGACTTGCCTAGTTAAATAAAGGTAAAAATAAATAGAACTATAGTTATTGACACATTGATTAAAATAATTATGGCTTCTAAACCTTCAAGCTGAATACTGGACCCTATTCCAATTAAACTACTGAAAGAGCTGCTTCCTGTGCTTGGCCCTCCTATGTTGAACATAATAAACAGCTCTCTATCCACCGGATGTGTTCCAAAGTCACTAAAAGTGGCAGTAATAAAGCCTCTCTTGAAAAATACCTATATCGAATCTCCCATTCCTCTCAAAATGTTTAGTATTTTATGTGTCGTGGGGCTAGGGTCAGTCTGTTATATCTGGAGTATTTAATCTCTTATCCGGTGTCCTGTGTGAATTTAAGTATGCTCTCTCTAATTTTCTCTCGCTTTTTCTCTCTTTCTGAGGACCTGAGCCCTAGGACCATGCCTCAGGACTACCTGGCCTGATGACTCCTTGCTGTCCCTAGTCCACCTGGTAATGCTGCTGCTCCAGTTTCAACTGTTCTGCCTGCGACTTTGGAACCCTGACCTGTTCACCGAACGTGCTACCTGTCCCAGACCTGCTGTTTTCAACTGCCTAGAGTCAGCAGGAGCAGTAGACATACTCTGAATGATCGGCTATAAACAGTAACTGACATTTACTCCTGAGGTGCTGACCTGTTCACCCTGATGTGCTGACCTGTTCACCCTCGACAACCTGTGATTATTATTATTTGACCCTGCTGGTCATCTATGAACATTTGAAAATCTTGGCCATGTTCTGTTATAATCTCCACCCGACACAGCCAGAAGAGGACTGGCCACCCCTCATAGCCTGGTTCCTCTCTAGGTTTCTTCCTAGGTTCTGGCCTTTCTCTGGAGTTTTTTCGTAGCCACCCTGCTTCTACAACTGCATTGCTTGATGTTTGGGGTTTTAGGCTGGGTTTCTATACAGCACTTTGTGACATCAGCTGATGTAAGAAGGGCTTTATAAATACATTTGATTGAAATTGATACCATTTGAAAGGAAATACTTGGAAGTTTGTGGAAATGTCAAATGAATGTAGGAGAATATAACACATTAGATCTGGTAAAAGATAATACAAAGAAAAAAACATGTTTTTTTGTTGTCTTTTTTTTGTACCGTCATCTTTGTAATGCAAGATAAAGGCCATAATGTATTATTCCAGCCCAGGCAAAATTTAAATTCTGGCCACTAGATGGCAGCAGTGCATGTGCAAAGTTTTAGACTGATCCAATGAACCATTGCATGTCTGTTCAAAATGTTGTATGTCAAATGTGCCTAATGGGTTTATTAATACATTTTCAAGTTTGTAATTGTGCAATTTCCTCAAACAATAGCATGGTATTTTTTCACTGTAATAGCTACTGTAAATTGGACAGTGCAGTTAGATTAACAGGAATGTAATTTTTCTGCCCATATCAGATATGTCTATGTCCTGGGATTTTTTTGTTTGTTACTTACAACCTCATGCTAATCACATTAGCCTACGTTAGCTCAACCATCCCGCGGGGGGACAACGATCCCGTAGAGGTTAAGTCACTGCGGAGCCGGCGTGAGATATGGCTCGGAAAACATACCTCTAATCCAGGGATGATAAATGTGTTGTAATACAAATTGTCCCATTATCCCAACTGTTACAGCGAGAAGACTGAAGAGTAAAAGACTACTTTTAGGTTAACAGTCGTTCAATCTTCTCGATGTAACAGTTGGGACAATGGACAATTCGGAGAACTGTGAATTTCTCATCCCTGGATTGAGGTTAAAAAAAATTGCCATATCTCGCGCCTGCTCTGTGGTTAATCTGCACAGGAAACATGTCCAACCCTAATGCAGCTGTAAGGAAGCTTGTCAGATCTGCTGGCTAGGCTAGTAGCTGTGCTGAAGAGTTATCTGAGGAAATACATTTAGTAGTTCTTCAAAGTAGATAAAGCACACGTTCAAGACTGCTTATTACCAACTACTACAACTATCAATTGGGTAGAGCTAAGTCACAAACTGTCTCTATCCCTCTCGTTGTGGGGTTTATTCCTCTCTCATGAGGTCTTTGTACATCCGCCTCTTTCCAAGTCAGTAAAAACAGGCTCAATGTGTTAGGGTCATTGTAGTTAATTACCCTTTTTTTCTGCGCTGAACTAGGTTGAGTATATAGAGCTACAGACTAAAATGAAGACCAGCAACAAGCACTTCTGTCCCAAGTCCCTTGTTATCCTCCTCCCCCTTCAGGCTCTTCTGAATGCAGACAGAGGTCTTCGATAACCATCGCTCTCCGCCTAATCTGTAATGAATTGCGCCGGATCTCGTATCAGGAATCCCATTATGAATGGCCTGACGGTATGATTGGTAGCCGTCTGCAGCTGGGAGCAAGGATCTCATAATAGTCCATAGGGGTTAGGGATGGTTGGAAAATCCCCCCAGATATAACCTGTGTGCTTACTGGATAAACCTTTTTTTTTTTTTTTTTTTATCAAAATCTAATAATGGTCAATCCTTTTCATATTGTTTTATGGTGGATTGTGGCCCTAGAGAGTGGATCACAACAATGTAATGTCCACCTTGGGAGCTCAATAAGACAAAATAACATTTGTGATAAAGAAAATATTATTTTGTCCATAACCTTATGACCCAAGGGTTAGCAGCTCACCATGTTTGGGTAAACAGCATGCCTATACAGCAAACTATACAGCAGTATTAAATGAAATTCCACCCAAAAACTCTCTTTTGGTATTTGTATCATTAGTCCATTGTATCTTTAGACATATTCCCAAAATGTTTTGCTTGTCATTGCTCGTCAGCAATCAAGTTTTCAAGATATGTAACAGTCAAAATGCATCATACAGGGATCATTTATGTTTTTTGAAAGTTATATATCTTGAAAACACACATCTTGGGACTATTTCCAGGAACAAAACATTTTGGGACTATTTCCAGGAACCACACCCTAATACCTTAATCATATCAGAATCAACTTTTACCAGTTGAATGTGGACACAAATAAAAAAAAAAATTTGTATTACAATAAAATATTGTATGAAAATATGCAAATTTGAATTGATATCTCATTAAAATGTGTGTGTACTTGTATATCGCACACACACAAAATTCTGGAAACGGGATGAAGTTAGCCTAAATATTTTGGTTTCATTTTGACACTCCAAGACCGGACTTACTGTATACATAGAAGATTGTGGATATAGACTTTTTTCATCTTTCTATCTGTAAAATACTAAAGAAAATGTTTTCTAGAATAAAAATGATAACATGTCCCTATGTATATTTCTAGAGAACACTTCTAAGGATTACCACACAAACAATGGGGAATGCAGATGCTTCTGAGACTGAGAAATATCAGTTAAAGTAAAATTCACTGAATATAGACTACCAAACGCCTATTTAGACCCAATTACCCAGTAGGTTACAACACACAGATGAAGTCAGAAGTTAACATACACTTAGGTTGGATTCATTAAAACTCGTTTTTCAACCACTCCACACATTGTTTGTTAACCAACTATAGTTTTGGCAAGTCGGTTAGGGCATCTACTAATGGCATTTGAGTGGCCATCACAAAGCCCTGACCTCAATCCCATAGAACATGTATGGTCAGAACTGAAAAAACGTGTGCGAGAAAGGAGGCCTACAAACCTGACTCAGTTACACCAGCTCTGTCAGGAGGAATGGGCCCAAATTCACCCAACTTATTGTGGGAAGCTTGTGGAAGGCTACCTGAAATGTTTGACCCAAGTTAAATTATTTTAAAAAATGCTACCAAATTCTATTTGAGTGTATGTAAACTACTGACCCACTTGGAATGTGATGAATGAAATAAAAGCTGAAATAAGTCATTCTCTCTACTATTATTCTGACATTTCACAATTTTTAAATAAAGTGGTGATCCTAACTGACCTAAGACAGGGAAGTTTTACTAGGATTAAATGTCAGGAATTGTGAAAAACTGAGATGAAATGTATTTGGCTAAGGTGTATGTAAACTTCCAACTTCAACTGTATAGTCCAGATTGTAACATTCACTATGAAATGTGATTTTAAATTATGTGTGATTCAATTAGCTTTGAAAGTAGGGATGTGTGTCCATATTAAAGGTGGTTACAAAAGTATTCATCCCCCTTGGCATTTTTCCTTTTTTGTTGCATTACAACCTGTAAATAAATTGATTTTTATTTGGATTTTATGTAATGAACAAAATAGTCCAAATCGGTGATGAGAAAAAAAAACGGAAAAGTGGTGTGTGCATATGTATTCACCCCCTTTGCTATGAAGCCCCTAAATAAGATCTGGTGCAACCAATTACCTTCAGAAGTACATACAGTGGGGCAAAAAAGTATTTAGTCAGCCACCAATTGTGCGAGTTCTCCCACTTAAAAAGATGAGAGAGGCCTGTAATTGTCATCATAGGTACACTTCAACTATGACAGACAAAATGAGAGAAAAAAATCCAGAAAATCACATTGTAGGATTTTTAATGAATTTATTTGCAAATTATGGTGGAAAATAAGTATTTGGTCACCTACAAACAAGATTTCTGGCTCTCACAGACCTGTAACTTCTTCTTTAAGAGGTTCCTCTGTCCTCCACTCGTTACCTGTATTAATGGCACCTGTTTGTACTTGTTATCAGTATAAAAGACACCTGTCCACAACTTCAAACAGTCACACTCCAAACTCCACTATGGCCAAGACCAAAGGGCTGTCAAAGGACACCAGAAACAAAATTGTAAACCTGCACCAGACTGGGAAGACTGAATCTGCAATAGGTAAGCAGCCTGGTTTGAAGAAATCAGCTGTGGGAGCAATTATTAGGAAATGGAAGACATACAAGACCACTGACCACCCCGTGGGGTCAAAATGATCAGCAAAAATCCCAGAACCACACGGGGGGACCTAGTGAATGACCTGCAGAGAGCTGGCACCAAAGTAACAAAGCCTACCGTCAGTAACACACTACGCCACCAGGGACTCAAATCCTGCAGTGCCAGACGTGTCCCCCTGCTTAAGCCAGTACATGTCCAGGCCTGTCTGAAGTTTGCTAGAGAGCATTTGGATGATCCAGAAGAAGATTGGGAGAATGTCATATGGTCAGATGAAACCAAAATATAACTTTTTGGTAAAAACTCAACTCGTCGTGTTTGGTGTACAAAGAATGCTGAGTTGCATCCAAAGAACACCATACCTACTGTGAAGCATGGTGGTGGAAACATCATGCTTTGGGGCTGTTTTTCTGCAAAGGGACCAGGACGACTGATCCGTGTAAAGGAAAGAATGAATGGGGCCATGTATCGTGAGATTTTGAGTGAAACCGTCCTTCCATCAGCAAGGGCATTGAAGATTAAATGTGGCTGGGTCTTTCAGCATGACAATGATCCCAAACACACCGCCCGGGCAATGAAGGAGTGGCTTCGTAAGAAGCATTTCAAGGTCTCCAGATCTCAACCCCATAGAAAATCTTTGGAGGGAGTTGAAAGTCCGTGTTACCCAGCAACATCCCCAAAACATCACTGCTCTAGAGGAGATCTGCATGGAGGAATGGGCCAAAATACCAGCAACAGTGTGTGAAAACCTTGTGAAGACTTACAGAAAATGTTTGACCTCTGTCATTGCCAACAAAGGGTATATAACAAAGTATTGAGATAAACTTTTGTTATTGACCAAATACTTATTTTCCACCATAATTTGCAAATTAATTAATTAAAAATCCTACAATGCGATTTTCTGGATAAAAAAATAAATAATTGTCTGTCATAGTTGAAGTGTACCGATGATGAAAATTACAGGCCTCTCTCATCTTTTTAAGTGGGAGAACTTTCACAATTGGTGGCTGACTAAATAATTTTTTGCCCCACTGTAATTAGATAAATATTATCCACCTGTGTGCAATCTAAGTGTCACATGATCTCAGTATATGTTCTGAAAAGCCCCAGAGTCTGCAACACCATTAAGGAAGGGTTACCACCAAGAAGCGGCACCATGAAGACCAAGGAGCTCTCCAAACAGGTCAGGGACTAAGTTGTGAAGAAGTACAGATCAGGGTTAGGTTATAAAAAAATATCTAAAACGTTGAACATCCCACGGAGCACCATTAAATCCATTATTAAAAAATGGAAAGAATATGGCACCACAACAAAGCTGCCAAGAGAGGGCCGCCCACCAAAACTCACGGACCAGGCAAGGTGGGCATTAATCAGAGAGGCAACAAAGAGACCAAAGATAACCCTGAAGGATAACCCTGAAGGAGCTGCAAAGCTTCACAGCGGAGATTGGAGTATCTGTCCATAGGACCACTTTAAGCCTGACACTCCAGAAAGCTGGGCTTTACAGTAGAGTGGCCATATAAAAGCCATTGCTTAAAGAAAAAAATAAGCAAAACACGTTTGGTTTTGACAAAAGACATGTGAGCCTCCACAAACATATGGAAGAAGGTACTCTGGTCAGATGAGACTAAAATCGAGCTTTTTGGCCATCAAGGAAAATACTATGTCTGGTGCAAACCCAACACCTCCCATCACCCCGAGAACACCATCCCCACAGTGAAGCATGGTGGTGGCAGCATCATGCTGTGGGGGTGTTTTTCATCGGCAGGGACTGGGAAACTGGTCAGAATGGAAGGAATGATGGATGGGGCTAAGTATAGGGAAATTCTTGAGGGAAACCTGTTTCAGTCTTCCAGAGATTTGAGACTGGGACGGAGGTTCACCTTCCAGCAGGACAATGGCCCTCAGCATAGTGCTAAAACAACACTTGAGTGGTTTAAGGGGAAACATTTAATTGTTTTGGATTGGCCTAGTCAAAGCCCAGGACCTCAATCCAACTGAGAATCTGTGGTATGATTTAAAATTGCTGTACATCAGCGGAACCCATCCAACTTTAAGGATTTGGAGCAGAATGGGCAAAGATCCTACTGGTTAGATGTGCCAAGCTTATAGAGACATACCCCAAGAGACTTGCAGCTGTAATTGCTGCAAAAGGTGGCTCTACAAAGTATTGCCTTTGGGGGAGGGGGGGGGTGTATAGTTATGCACACTCAAGTTTTCAGTTTTTTGTCTTATTTCTTGTTTGTTTCACAATAAAAAATATTTTGCATCTTCAAAGTGGTAGGCATGTTGTGTAAATCAAATGTTACAAACCTTCAAAAAATCTATTTGAATTCCAGGTTGTAAGGCAACAAAATATGAAAAATGCCAAAGGGAGTGAAGACTTTCGCAAGCCACTGTACAGTCTGAGACTCAGCTGTAGTATGTGTTTGTGTGCAGAGGGAAGATAACACTGTAAACTCATCACACATCATGTTACACTCCCCTACACATTTATTTGTCCAGTGAAGCTAAAACATTTTGTATGGCCAACAGATGTCAGAGGCAAAGGTGCAATGTGGGATGATGCATCTACTGTATGTCTGCTTGCAAAAATAGTTGTTCTGTTATGTTTGCCTCAATACACAGAAAAACGAATATATAGGAGGACAATGGTCTTCAGATACCACATGTCCTGAAGCAACAACAGACAACACCAGCATTCAATTTAAATTTACATCTAATTATCTGCAATCATGTCAGTACTTCAGCTCACTATTGACTAGAAGAGACCGGTGATAATATCATGATTGGTCCCCTGATGAAGAAATGATGTCTGATAGCCTGTGGCATCAAGTCAACTCTTTCACAATCATCACCCAACATATTGCTTCATGCCTTGTCATAAATCAAGGTTATTGTTGTTGTTGTTGTTGCACAAAAAAACAAACTCAAACCAACGCCTCACAACACTGTCAACCGGTGACAGTTTCTCTTGTTATTTTCCTTGTCGGCCCTGATCTGCATATCGACTGAAGGACTGGGATCCCAGGTTAATTAAATGTGAATGGTAAGCCAGGAATACAGACAGTATTGAGCTGCTCCGGGGAGGACCGACAGAGAGAGAGTGAGTAAGATGGACAGAGAGCTCACTGCCTAACATGTTGGCAGTGCGCAATGCAATCGATGGTGCATAACGCCTCGATCACACCGACAGTGTCATTGCACAAAATGGTTCTCAGCATCATCTGGATATGTGTGCAACAAAGGTTCAACATTCACCTTCTGATACAATTTCTGTCAAGCTGGTCTACGCATACAGTTTGATGCATATGTTCGATAAATCCAATTGATTTACACAGAACACACTGCAACTACCTCTGGAACGCAATGCTGCAAGGCAAATGCAGCATTCCATTGGAAATGAATGTACATCTGGTGTCACAAAATACAACCACTATCGGTGTGATCGAGGCATAACAAGGGAATGAATATACACTGCCCAGGGGATGTAGCAGTCAGTTAAGAGGCAATTTATGCTCGATCTGAAAATGTGGTTGGAAGCTCTGTATGGGTGGTGTGACGTAATTGCGGGAGCCTCCGGAGGAGTGCAGAGGCCAAATTGAGCTCTGTACCCAAATGTTGTAACAATGTGGAGGGTTCCGTATAGTTCCGCATTCACATGATTGGTTGAAGGTAGGTTGGGGCCGGAAGGTCCTGTGTACACACAAACTCACTTCCTTGACAACTTCCTACTCCGCTTCCGCAGAGGCCCTATCACTGTAAATGCTGCATGGCCAATGCACCTCTAAATAGCAGTGTTCCGACATGCAGCAGGGGTTCCCCCTGCATCCGTAATGATGTCCGTTTTCCTGCAGAGGCTGGTATTTATCCATTTTGAACTTGAAGGGAAAGTGTGCCTATCTCCACGCAAATCTCAAGCGCACAACTGCTAGAAGGTTGATCAACTGTATTGCAAGCAAATAGGCTTATTGTTTGTTTGTGGGAAATGAGAGGTGTTTGATGCATGTGAATTATAATAATGGCTAATAAAAACATTAAAACATAGGCCTAATGATAAAACAGATGCATTATCCTTTGATAAGGAGTTCGCATAGCAGCATGTCATTTTAATATGTTTATTTCACTTTTAATATATAGGCCTAAATAATAATCATATTTAAGGACATCTCTCCTTTCCTGACATAACTGGTTTAAATGATTTATGTTACACAACAAATAGTAGGCAACCATATAAAGTATCAATTGCTCCTTCAATAGCCAAGAGTGCTTGAATGTAAATAGACGATAAGCCTTGACAGTATGGGTAGGCTACAGTATTGCTGGGTGATAGGATTAGGAGTGTGACATTTTTTAAATTTTATTTAACTAGGCAAGTCAGTTAAGAACAAGTTATTATTTACAATAACATCCTAGGAGCATTGGGTTAACTGGCTTGTTCAGTGGCAGAACAGCAGATTTTTACCTTGTCAACTCAGGGATCCGGGAGCTTTTATGTGAGGAAGGGAGCTTTTATGTGTACGAAGACGCTAATTACCTAAAGCGTACTTGGCCTTGCAGCTGGGGTTAACCTTTCCACATGTGAGTTCCAAATATCTCAAATGGTCGTTTTTATGCACGTGATGTCAGAATGCGCTCACTGTTCCAAAATGTGGTTGTTACGCAACAAAACCAAGGCACACTGCTTGTTTTTTATTTCAATTTGTCAATTTCAAATTATTTTCTAACAAGTTTTAATTTTCTAACAACAGTTTGAATTGAGGTGTGTTCCGCCTCATCATTAATTCACATAAAAGTAGGCCATTTCACTTTTGCAGACAATTTATTTTGTTAGGCATTACTAACCTGGACAAACTTTTCCACACACCAATTGTTTCCGCAAATCAAGTCTGTAGAAATGTGTGCATCTCCAGTCAAATCAAGACCTGCAGACACGTGTTCACATTTTCCGTCTGGTGCCCGCATCGCATTCATTGTTGTTTTCATTACTACATGATAATAACTTTGGAAATGTGTGTTTATATCAAAGTAAGTGTCTTATTACGTTACAATAGTCCCTGTATGTCGTGTTATGTTGTTACTACTGTAGCTCACTGTCTGTATGGTGTATAATATATTTGTGTGTATTCCTTATAACCGCGGACACGCAAGGTAACGTTATTAATTTCATATAACCTTTATGGTGTTATAGCTACGTAAGCAAGATCAAATAAACTACATTATTCTATCAGCTCTGTAAAACAATGCTAATTGCGTCAGTGAAGTATTAGCTTGTGGTGTATATTGAAGCTACCCAGGCCTTATGACCATGGTTGGTTTTCATGTGGCCTATTTAGCATAGCTCTGTTCTGCTCTGCCCTGCCATTGTGGAGCTCAACAGTTACTGTTTCTTGCTGTTATCTCATATTTGTGATTTTGTCAATGTAATATATGATTTTTATAGCAGTGTTTTATGATACTTCTTTGTAATATTGTTTTGTTGCTATATCCTGATATTGTATTCTAATTACTAATCATTCCTCTTTATTCTGTATTCTTTATTCTGTATTCTTTTATTCAGAAACCACAAACAGTATTTACCAATATCTTAACTGGAACTGGACATGTTTGGAGCTGAAGATGGAGGTTTTTGTATGCTAGTGTACTCCTTAACAGTTTCACTGGAAGAAAAAACAGCGAGAAAACACATAGGCCAATATGTAATAGTCGTCTATCTTATTGCAGTATTGGTGGTGGTTGAACAACAAAAACGTGTTTTTACCTATATTTCATATTCATGCAGCGACTGAACAACAACTGCATTTCCACCCCCCCACCTCTAAAGGCAGAGTATCATGGCAGGTCGCCTGTCAAGTCACCTGTCAGGTCAGTCAGTCACTAATTGCTGCAGATCAATAGTGCTTGAGCATATGATACTGCCCAAAGAATGATGAAACACATAGAGGCGTGTCACAAGCTAAACACTGGTACTTTGTCAACCTCCTCTGCTTCCTACCCTGGTTCCAGACAGGCAGACTTTGCAGTGCTTCCGTGTGCGACTACCTTGAGCAGCAGTTTGAGGGACTTTGCAGGGAAAATGCCATGCAGTGAGGCGTAGGGGATAGTCTGCAGCAGGACGGCCCCCAGTGGATGGGCATCGAGGGGTGTGGGGCTCCTCCAGCAGCTCTCTCGTGAGGTTTTTGCTGTACTTTTGGTAGGTAATTACTTTACCTGTGGGGAGGATGAGGGAAGGGAGAGGATTATGAGGCAGTAGGTAGGTGGGTGAGATACAGTTCCATTATGCAATTATAGTGACCGTATGTGATTTGTATGTGAACTGTACGTCCAATTACAAAGAAATACCTTGTTCGGTAATCATCTCGCCTGTTAGTTGGTGGTGAATTATGTGGCTATTGAGTGCAGCAGTATTCTTATACAACTTGGTAGTTTTCCGAGTGCATTCCACAAAGCTGTTTATCATGCCCGCCTTATCCACTGCTCCCATTTTGAGGTTATTGTCATGCACACAGTCTGGTTTGATCTTTCTCTCTCCCGTCAGGTGGTCCACCTTCCAGTCAGGTGGCCGACATGATTGCTGTATGGACAGTGGAGAGGACATGGATGTTTCGTTTGTCATGTCACTTTACTGCCAGCTGTTGACCGTTCTCCTTGAACTCCACCTCCCATCGCTGCATCTTCCTGCATCCGAATGCTGGCATCCTCTTCCTGTTTGACCTCACGACCTCACTATGCTGGAAGAGTATGTGAATGCTGTACCAATTTTCCACGTACAAAGCGTGTCCTCAAACCCCTCATAATGTTGGATGTCAGTGGTGGACCCTGTGTAGACTATAATGTCCTGGACAAATCTTGTCTTCACGTCGTACATGACAAAGAACTTGACCCCAGCCTGTGCCTTTTGGAGGGAATATATTGACGGAACGCCAGCTTAACTTTCCATAACATCAGGGCCTCATCAATGCATAGGTCCTTGTATGCCACAAAGACCCGACCAATTGCTGATTTCAGGCTGATAAGAACATTTCTTATTTTGTGTAACGGGTCATTTAGGTTGGAGTTTTGCATTGTTGACGAAATGCAGGCATCGCAGCAGAACTAGGAAGCAGTTTTGGAAAAAGAGGGTGGCAAAGAAGTAAGTTGCAAACATAGGATCTGTGCTCCAATATTCTCTTATGGAGTTCTTCTTTACTATCCCCATAAGAAGGACTGTCACCAGAAAGGTATACGTTGCTCTAATTGTGGTTGTCACCCACTTAGGGAGTTTCCCCCTTACTCATGACTCTCTCTACTCCTGTAGCTCCAAGGCATAGTGATAGTTCTCCTCCGCTATATCTCTCACCAGCTCCTCTGTCAGAAACAGCTTGAAGCACTCTGCATCAGAGGGAAATGGCAAGGGGCTTTGCACTCCAGTATGGGACTCATCAAAGCAAACAGCAGGGCTAGGATGGGTGAAATGGCCGGGGGCCTTCCAGCTACCACAGGACTCCTGTACTGGATCCACTGTCGATCTGCTTCCATTAGATTGACAGGTAGCCAAGTGGTTTGAGCGTTGGACCAGTAACTGAAAGGTTGCTGGATTGAATCCCTGTGCTGACAAGGTAAAAAAAATATCTGTTGTTCTGCCCCTGAACAAGGCAATTAACCCACTGTTCCCCGGGAGGCTGTCATTGTAAATAAGAATTTGTTCTAAACTGACTTGTGTAGTTAAATAAATGTATCAATAAATCACTATCAGAAAATGTTTTGTGTGGTAATTATTTATTTATTTACTGCTTTATTCACATGTAAAATAATTCCTCTCTGTGGCAATAAGACGACGGGAGAAGAAGGCGCAGGGACGTATCTTAAGGTCCAGGGCAGACCGCTGAGACAGGACAGCCCCGAATCCGACGTCTGAAGCATCGAACTCCACCACGACCTAACGGATATGGTCCGGATGAATTAATATGTGAGCTGTGGGAAAGAGGTTCTTAAGGTCCAGGAAATGAATGCCCTGTCAGCAGCTGAGGATCACGTGAGCGGGACCTTGGGAGAGGTGAGTGCTGAAAGGGGGAAAGCCAAGGTGCTGTAACCCCAGATAAAATGTCGATGGAAATGGGCAAATCCCAGGAAGCGTTGCATCTGCTCTCTGGACATGGGTTGGAGCCAATCCACTACAGCTCTCACCTTTCCCGGATCCATCTGCACATTACCAGCAGCAATGATATATCCAAGGAAGGAGACGGTGGAGTGAATTAATTCACATTTTTCTGCTGTCACAAAAAGATGGTTCTCCAGGAGACACGGAAAGACTTGTCGGACAAGGAGAACATGTTCATGAGCTCAGTGGTGTCATGTCTTTAGTATCATTAACCTTTTGAGGGCATGGCAGATTTACGCCCCCTTTGGAGAAATTGGGTACCCCTAGTAAACTGAATTTTTTTTAATCAAAAATTGCTAATATATGCATATAATAATTATTATTGGATAGAAAACACTCTAAAGCTTCTAAAACCGTTGGAATTATGTCTGTAAGTATAGCAGAACTCACAGGGCATGCATTCTTCCAAACTAGTTTTTGTGGTCATGAAAGTTGGAGCAACTTTGGATCTGGGGACACTTTCCATCTCTTCCACTAGATGTCCTCTTTCTTTAGAGCGTTCAATCGTTCAAATCGCGCGAGAATTGGCCCTATGGGAGTGATTTGAGTAAGTGTCGCGAGAAAAAAACCTGTGCGTTAGGGCGCGAATTGGTCACAGCCATTCCTTTGTTCCAGCACTCCTGGGAAGAGCAAACGATGCCCGGTTGAATTGAAATTTGTTTTGTGTGTTAAAAACATCATAAAGCTTGCTTCTGCACTTAGTTTGACCAGTTTAGTCGACATATAATATGTAATTTTGGAGTTTTGATGCGCAACGTTTCCGGACCAGAGGACGTTTTGGGTGCATTTCAGCTGATGTTATTAGCTGTAGCTAATACAAAGACGCAAGACTTGAAACCAAACGATGTATTGGGTAAGTATGAACCCTTCCAGAACATTCTGAACGAAGACCATCGAAGGTAAGGGAATATTTATGCTTAAATCTGTGTTTCTGTTGACTCCAACATTACGTGGAAATGTAGCTTGGAACTGAGCGCTGTCTCAGCATATGAAATAGTGTGCGATTTCTGTAACGTTAAAAATAAATCTAACACAGCGGTTGCATAAAGAAGCAGTGTATCTTTCTAACTATATGTAGAACATGTATATTTAGCCAAAGTTTATGATGTCTATTTACGTTATCTTGCCGAGCTACCTAGATTTCCTGCGGGCATTTTTGAGTAATTTCTGAACATGAGCACATTGTAAATGGACATTTATGGATATATATGGCATATTATTGAAAAAAAAAAAATGTACTGTGTAACATGTCATATCACTGTCATCTGATGAAGATTTTCAAAAGGTTAGTGAGCGATTTATTTTTTAATCCTGCTTTTATAATTTTATATTTTCTGGGACAAAATGGCTGCCGCTTGTCTTGGTTTCGGTGGTTGTCTAATATAAATGTGTGGTGTGTTTTCGTCGTAAAACATTTAAAAAATCTGACATGCTGGGTAGATGAACAAGGTGTTTATCTTTCATTTGAGCTATTGGACTTGTTAATGTGTGGAGGTTAAATATTTCTAAGAATATTTTTGCGTTCCATGCGCCACGGTTTGAGCTGAACGGGGGGGGGGGGGGGGGGGTGTTCCTCTAGAGGAACTCCTGGCATCAACAGGTTTTAAATATGAAGAATGTTATTTTATCAAATCAATTCTCTATTATTATTATCATGCAATTAAACCAATCATGTAAATTTCTTGAACTTTTTATGGGCAGGTGGGACGGTAGCGTCCCATCTGGCCAACATCCAGTGAAATTGCAGGGCGCGAAATTCAAACTACAGTATTATAACTATTTAACAAACACATGAAAAACATATTTCAACCATGCGGGTGAGACAGTCAGAAATAACAATGTAAAAAATGCCTTACCTTTGATGATCTTCTTCTATTGGCACTCCAAAAGGTCCCAGTTATATCACAAATGGTCCTTTTGTTCGATAATGTCCTTCTTTAAATCCATAAAAACTCAGTTTAGCTGTCAATAATCCACCCAGTTTCCAGTTTCCCTCCATCAAAATGCTTACAAAATGAATCCCAAACGTTACTAATAAACTTTTCCAAAGAAGTCAAATAACGTTTATAATCAAACCTTAGGTACCCTAATACGTAAATAAACAATACATTTTAAGACAGAATCGTTATTGTCTTTACCTGAGAAAAATACCAAAGAACGCGCTCTCTTCCACGTGCTTGGAAACACTACAGCCAAAATGGGAGCCACCAAGAAAAACTACAATTTCTGGGTCATTTTTCCAAAAACGTATTTTTTTGTGGGGGTTGGTTGGTCCTTGGGGTTTCACCTGCCATATCAGTTCTGTTATAGTTACAGACATTATTTTAACAGGTGTAGAAACTTTAGAGTGTTTTCAATCCAAGTCTACCAATTAAATGCATGTCCTAGCTTCTGGGCCTGAGTAAGAGGCAGTTTACTTTGGGAACGCTTTTCATCCGGACGTCAAGATACTGCCCGTTGTTGTGGTACTAAGTGATGGTTGTATGGGGATTTTGTTAATGCTCTATCACTTCCTACGTGTCAAAGGAACTGAACCGAAAAGGAATGAAAGCATAAACAGAAGATATACCAAATATAGTTATCACACCAAAATCATCTAATTGGACTGTATTCTACATACAGTTGAAGTCAGAAGTTTACATACACCTTAGCCAAATACATTAACTCAGTTTTTCACAATTCCTGAAATGTAATCCTAGTAATAATTCCCTGCCTTAGTTCAATTAGGATCACCACTTCATTTTAAGAATGTGAAATGTCAGAATAATAGTAGAGAGAATGATTGATTTATTTCAGCTTTAATTTCTTTCATCACATTCCCAGTGAGTCAGAAGTTTACATACACTCAACTAGTATTTGGTAGCATTGCCTTTCAATTGTTTAACTTGGGTCAAATGTTTCAGGTAGCCTTCCACAAGCTTCCCACAATAAGTTGGGTGAATTTCGGCCCATTCCTCCTGACAGAGCTGGTGTAACTGAGTCTGCTGCCACCAGCGTGCTTCAGGTTTGGGATGGTGTTCTTCGGTTTGCAAGCCTTCCCCTTTTCCCTCCAAACATAACGATTGTCATTTTGACCAAACAGTTCTATTTTTGTTTCATCAGACCAGAGGATATTTCTCCAAAAAGTACGATATTTGTCCCAATGTGCAATTGCAAACCGTAGTCTGGCTTTTTCATGGCGGTTTTGGAGCAGTGGCTTCTTCCTTGCTGAGCGGCCTTTCAGGTCATGTCGATATAGGATTCGTTTTACTGTGGATATAGATACGTTTGTACCTTTGCTGTTGTTCTGGGATTGATTGGAACCTTTCGCACCAAAGTATGTTAATCTCTAGGAGACAGAAAGCGTCTCCTTCCTGAGCGGTATGATGGCTGCGGGGTCCCATGGTGTTTATATTTGCATTCCAATGTTTCTACAGATGAACGTGGTACCTTCAGGTGTTTGGAAATTGCTCCCAAGGATGAACCAGACTTGTGGAGGTCAACAATTGTTTTTCTGAGGTCTTGGCTGATTTCTTTTGATTTTCCCATGATGTCAAGCGAAGAGGCAATGAGTTTGAAGGTAGGCCTTGAAATACATCCACAGGTACACCTACAATTGACTCAAATGATTTCAATTAGCCTATCAGAAGTTTCTAAAGCATGACATCATTTTCTGGACTTTTCCAAGCTGTTTAAAGGCACACAATAAGTGAACAAATGTGTCTGTTAACAATTGTTGGAAAAATTACTTGTGTCATGCACAAAGTAAATGTCCTAACTGTGACGATTCTCCCACTCTATCTACCGTATTCTTTCTCTTTGCTATTGTTTTCCTTGTTAGGATTCTGGTGGGCGGAGCCGGGAGGGTCGTCAGCGACCTGGGACACACCTGGGCCTGGGTGTGTCCAAGGATAAATGCACCACTTCCCCATTCACTGAGGAGACTCTCCATGCAGACACACTTATAGATTTTGGTTGTGGCATTTTTGTGGCCGTTTTGTTTGTTTGTTTGTTTGTGTTGGCACCGTTCAACATCTCTCATTATCACATTTATGCACGCAAACACTCACTTACACTACTAAGCTTCTAAAGCCATGACATAATTTTCTGGAATTTTCCAAGCTGTTTAAAGGCACAGTCAACTTAAGTGTATGTAAACTTCTGTCCCACTGGAATTGTGATAAATTCATTCACTCTGTCTGTACACAATTGTTGGAAAAAATACTTGTGTCATGCACAAAGTAGACGTCATAACCGACTTTCCAAAACTATAGTTTCTTAATAACTGATTGTCTTTGGTCTGCAGCATTTGAAGTAGAACAGTGTTACTTTGAGTAACGTTCAACAAAACAGCATGTCATCAAGTTGAACTGGACTGTTTATAGATTGTTTAACTCATCAGATTTATCCAGTTTGGCATGGACATCATCGTATTTAGTTTTGGCTAAATCGAGTTGTTCCAGTAGAAGGCGATTTTGTTGAAGAGTTTGTGCTCGTTCATCATCATACGTTTTTGCATCTACATTAAATTGTTCAGTTTTCAAACGCAGTTCCATAGCTAGCAGAATTTTTCCCTTTACTGCATTTGTCATCAGTTTTCCCGATTCTCTCCACCTGTCCCTTTATGTCGACCGTTACTTGCTCTTGCTTCAGCTGTGCACTGCGGTATTGCTCAATGCCAATGGCCAGACATCAGGGCTAGACTGGAGAGAACCTTTACATGGCCTGCGCCAGATGGTTGATTTTTGGAGAGCGTTGTTTGCCATTTCGGTTGTTTTTCCGCTAATGGCACAATTAGGGTTGGTATTGCTTCTGAGGTCAGAGATCAATCCATTTATGGATGGAGGTTCACTAATTAGCGGGCGAGTGGGGACTACTCCCTCTGATAGCTTGCACATTATTAGAACATTTGAAAGGAAACATTTTCCAAAGTTTGGTTTTGGAATACTTTGGAAGCTGCAAAGACGATTTTAATCTATTTATAGACATTAATGAACCATCAGTACTGTACCAGTAATGTGTGAGTTGGACGTGAATGAATTTGCAAAAGCAAATTGAATTGATTAGTCAATGATAATGATTAATCATACCTGGATAGTGTCACGTTCTGACCTTAGTTCTTTTCTTATGTCTTTGTTTTGGTATGGTCAGGGCGTGAGTTGGGTGGGTTGTCTATTGTCACGCCCTGGTCTTAGTATTTTGTGTTTTCTTTATTATTTTGGTTAGGCCAGGGTGTGACATGGGTTTGTTATGTGGTGTGTTTTGTCTTGGGGTTTTTGTAGTTATTGGGATTGTGGTATAGTGGGGTTAGAGGCAGGTGTTTATCGTTGTCTCTGATTAGGAACCATATTTAGGGAGCCATATTCTTTGAGTGTTTCGTGGGTGATTGTTCCTGTCTCAGTGTTTGTTTGCACCAGATAAAGCTGTTTAGGGTTTCACGGCACGTTTCTTGTTTTGATAGTTTGTTCATGTGTAGTTTCTTTATTAAAGAACCATGAATCAAAATAACCACGCTGCATTTTGGTCCGCCTCTCTTTCAATAGGAGAAAGCCGTAATATCTATGTTCCTTTTTCTATGTTTTGGAATTTCTGTGTTTGGCCTGGTATGGTTCTCAATCAGAGGCAGCTGTCAACCGTTGTCCCTGATTGAGAACCATACTTAGGTATCCTGGTTTCACTTTTGAGTTGTGGGTGATTGTTTTCTGTTGTGTGTCTGCACCAGCCAGAACTGTTTTGGGTCGTTCTCTTTGTTTTTTTTGTTATTTCCTTGTTAATTTAATAAATATGGACACATACGACGCTGCACCTTGCTCCTCCTCGTCTTCCACCACCAACGGCCATTACAGATAGGCTGTCTGGGAATTAAACTTGAATTAACCTGAGTTGGTTCATCTAGGTTACTATTGGAAAGTTTAAAAATGTCTCATTTAATTGGAAGAACCTTAAGGTATGTTCGACAATTTAACTTATTCAATTGACTGAGATGATGATATCCAATCAATTGAGATTGTCTGGATTATCATATCTGGAAACAGTTTTTCTATTGTTAGGGTACATTCACCACTTGGTTCACATATCCCTAAGGCCAAAGCCACATGAGATTCCCACTGGAGGCGGGACTTCTTCCGAGCCCACGGTAAGACGTCCCTGTGCAGGCTGTGCCGACTTCAGGCAAGGAGTGGGGTAGAACGTGCTCCAGCCCATGATAGCACCAGCAGTCCAGTCGATGAGGGGATTGTGACCCTGGAGCCATGAAAACCCCAATACCACGGGTACCCGAGGAGTCTTGGTGAGCATGAACTGCATAGTCTCACTGTGGTGAGCTCTGACACCATGGTAGTGTCCATGAAACTCTCATCGGCCCCAGAGTCAATGAGTACCAGGAGAGATTTCAACTGGTCGCCCCAAAGTAGGATGACATGGTGAGGGGTACGAGTAACAGGAGAAGGAAAATGATCCGTATGGCCCACCAGAGTACTCATACCTACTAATGAGCCTGGTCTTTTAATGAACAGGTAGACATGTAATGACCGGTAGTCCCGCAATACAAACAACTCTTGGTGTTAGGTCTGTGTAATCATCGGTTGGAGACAACCTAGCTCTGCCGAGTTGCTTCGGCTCCGGAAGAGGCGAGTCGGTAGACCTCGGGGACACTTGGACAACCGCGGATTCTCTCGGAAACGTAGACGCTGGAGACTTCCGGGATTCCTCTGAGGCGAAGTGGGATCCTTGGGTGAGCAAGTGGGACCAGAATCAGACCTCCTAAAACCCCTCCTACATTCCTGTAGCCGCCCATCGATCCGGATGGTTAAGGCGATGAGCGAGTCGAGGTCTGTAGGCAGCTGTCAGGCTGTGAGCTTGTCTTTAACCTCCTCCGATAATCCGTGGGGGAACGTGTTGGTGACCCCTTGGGAGACGGCGTTGCAGAGCTGGTCCGAGTCTGCTGGGTCAGTCATGACCAGTTCATACTATCAGAACTCAGGATAAGACCCAGATGCAGACCGTTCAAATCACAGAAGTTTATTTACAGGACAGAGGGCAAGCAAACGACAGGTCAAGGGCAGGCAGAGGTCGGTAACCCAGGGCAGAATCCGTAAGGTACAGAACGGCAGGCAGGCTCAGAGTCAGGGAGAATGTTCAAAAACGGAATAACTAGAAAACAGAACTAAAGTGAACAGGAGTATGAAAAAACACGCTGGTAGGCGTGACAAATGAACTGGCAACAGACAATCAGAAAACACAGGTATAAATGCACAGGGGGAAATGGGCGACACCTGGAAGGGGGTGGAGACAAGCACAAAACAGATCAGGGTGTGACAGTTTGGTTCTCAGTCCTAGAATGATTATCAAATTCCCTATTTCTCCATAGGTTTGTGGAGTATCTGATATTGCAGCCTTATCTACAGTTACTACATGTAAATATGTCATGGTTTTCAGTGCAAACAATAAACAACCAAAACATATATAAAATAAAAAAACAAAAAAATATGAGATTATGTTCAACAATGTGTTGGATTTCGCCCTTATGAGCCACAGGGTGTGCAGGCTTTTGTGCCAGGACAGCCTTAACACAGCAGATTAAACCAATCAACTAATAAACAAGATCTAAATAAGCTAATCAAGATCTTAGTCATTAGTTGATTGGTTAAGCAGGTGTGTTCGGGCAGACCAGGCACAAAAACCTTCACACCCTGTGGCTCTCATGGACTATAGCAGGGCCGGCCCTGGTCATAAGCCACATAAAAAAATGCGGATCTCAGTTGGGATCTGAACGTATTGTTGAGAGTTAGAATAGTAGAATGAACAAAGTGCAATTTCGAAATTTGGTTGTGCATCAGCAGGTTTTCTCTTGCTATGTCAGCCAATGACAGTCACTCAATTAGCCCATGTCAGCAAAAAAATATATGGATTGATAAATTAGTCTAGCAAGCTATCGATACCTTGTAGTAATGATGACCAAATTATTGACCGGGCACACAGGGAACGTGCTCCGTGGCCCTGACCTCCAGGGAGACCCTTGACTTTGTTATTCACTATCACTCAGATGCTATATTAACATGGCATAAGTCGTGGCAAAATGTGTAGAATTGTGGGAAAATAGCTTTTAAACTGCAGAAATGTCTCCACCCCTTGGCAAAATGGGTAAAATGTATCTCTGCCCCATGCCAAAATGAGTATAATTGCATGAAGTAAATTATACAATTGCAAAATGTTCTCTCCGTCACTTGGTAAAATGTGTAGAATTGCAGGAAGTTAACTTTAAAACAAAAAATGTGTTTTGCCAATGGGTTGGTGGGACCCCCTGACAAAATCTTGCTCAGGGCCCCCAATAGGCTAGGGCAGCCCTGACTATAGCAAACACTGTTTGGCTACCTGGGCAACATAATCTTATATTTTTACATCCCATATGTACGTTTTGGTTGTTGTGAGACATATTTAATGAAATACAGGATATATAATATCATCCCTAGAATCAATCTCCGCACCTGCGCGGATATCTAATTAGCAAGATTTTTAAAATCCCCATCAAAATCCGTCTGTTTAAACTAGAAATATATATTTTGCATGGGCTGCGTCTCAATCCACCACCACCACCGATGTCAGCCTTCCACATATGCGGTGGAAGGTTGTGAAAGCCCTGATTTTTTTTCTGAACCGTCTCAGTGCTTCTCCTTCCAATAGGGTGCTTTCCCTTTAATTCCCAATTAAATAGCCAGCATCAGCTGCCCAAAAGTGGGGTTGTGATGGAGACGTGAATGAGGATGTGTTCAACCCTCAGTTCCCGAAGCTTCTCTATTCCGTATGTTTTGTTACGTTTAAATGTGTGTTTTGTAGCCTGATAGAGTTTACCCAGGATCGGATCCACTCTTTGCTTCCGTGGACTACACCTCTCTGTTCTTCGTAGACTTTCTCGCTGGAGATCTGTTAGCGGATTGGATTGTCTGACTGACCACAACCTTTTTGTATACGGTCTTTCATTTGTTTTGATGTGATGTATACTGTGATGATTTATGTAGTTAGTTGTTGTTGAGGACTTAGTAAGAGTTGATACGCTTTAAAGTTCTGTGGTAAAATAATTGTTAGATTGATTGTATGATTAATACTGGGTTTACGCTACACTTGAATGAACGGACAAACGTTGCATGACTAAGGTCACTTGAGTTCCTTGAACTCCTTTATTTATTTATTTATTTGTTGGTAATACAACCCACGCAAAATAATACAGTTGTTTTTGAAGTTCTTTCCAATGTTTTAAGGGTTTATGAAAAGTTTATTTCCATCCTGACTTTTACATAAGTCCTTTGTATTGGTGTAGACTTGACGGACCAGATGGGACTCATTCCCTCCCAAACCAAAAGGAGAAACCAATGCTTTCTCTGGTAGGCACAACCTACCTGGCACCCCTATAAATAATAACCTCAAGTCAAAACCGTTACAAGGTGGCAGAGCTACAGCGGTGTTTTCTCTTAACTGTTTTGCTCTACAACCCCCGCAAGATCACAGGACTCATCAGAAGTCGAAACCGCTGTTCTGCCAACTTCTGTCTGTAGCCTTCTAACTGTTTGGGCTACAATAATATGACCCAAACAACAAAAGCTGAGATTTTCATGAAGACGCTTCAATTTTAAAAAAATGTGACTGTTTTGCCATATATGAATATGTTATTCAATGCATTTCTATGGTCTAATAGCAGTAAGGCCAAATTCAATGTTAGATCAAATACAGTGCCTTGCGAAAGTATTCGGCCCCTTTGAACTTTGCGACCTTTTGCCACATTTCAGGCTTCAAACATAAAGATATAAAACTGTATTTTTTTGTGAAGAATCAACAACAAGTGGGACACAATCATGAAGTGGAACGACATTTATTGGATATTTCAAACGTTTTTAACAAATCAAAAACTGAAAAATTGGGCGTGCAAAATTATTCAGCCCCCTTAAGCCTCTCTGATCTCCCCATCCCGGATCCGGGATCGTGAATACAGACTCAAGCTCATTGCCATAACGCAACGTTAACTATTCATGAAAATCGCAAATGAAATGAAATAAATATGCCATCTCTCAAGCTTAGCCTTTAGTAAACAACACTGTCATCTCAGATTTTCAAAATATGCTTCTCAACCATAGGAAAACAATAATTTGTGTAAAAGTAGCTAGCTAGCGTAGCATTTAGCATTAGCATTAGCGTTAGCATCCAGCAGGCAACATTTCAACAAAAACATAAAAGCCTTCAAATAAAATAATTTACCTTTGAAGAACTTCGGATGTTTTCAATGAGGAGACTCTCAGTTAGATAGCAAATGCTCAGTTTTTCCAAAAAGATTATTTGTGTATTAGAAATAGCTCCGTTTTGTACATCACATTTGGCTACCAAAAAAAAAACGAAAATTCAGTCCTCAAAACGCGAACTTTTTTCCAAATGAACTCCATAATATCGACTGAAAACATGGCAAACGTTGTTTAGAATCAATCCTCAAGGTGTTTTTCACATATCTCTTCGATGATATATCGTTCGTGGAAGCATGGTTTCTCCTCTCTATCAAATGGAAAAATACTTGCACCTGGCGTTGCGCACCAATTTCGACGCAGGACACCAGGCGGACACTTGGAAAATGTAGTCTCTTATGGTCAATCTTACAATGATATGCCTACAAATACGTCACAATGCTGCCGACATCTTGGGGAAACGGCAGAAGGTCTAAGCTTATTCCTGTCGCATTCACAGCCATATAAGGAGACATTAGAAAACAGAGCTTCAGAAATTCTGCTCATTTCCTGTTTGACGTTTCATCTTGGTTTCGCCTGTAGAATGAGTTCTGGGGCACTCACAGACAATATCTTTGCAGATTCTGAAACTTCAGAGTGTTTTCTTTCCAAAACTGTCAATAATATGCATAGTCGAGCATCTTTTCGTGACAAAATATTGCGCTTAAAACGGGAACGTTTTTTATCCAAAAATGAAATAGCGCCCCTATAGATCCAACAGGTTATTAATACTTTGTAGCGCCATCTTTTGCTGCGATTACAGCTGTAAGACGCTTGGGGTATGTCTCTATCAGTTTTGCACATCGAGAGACTGACATTTTTTCCCATTCCTCCTTGCAAAACAGCCCGAGCTCAGTGAGGTTGGATGGAGAGCATTTGTGAACAGCAGTTTTCAGTTCTTTCCACAGATTCTCGATTCAATTCAGGTCTGGACTTTGACTTGGCCATTCTAACACCTGGATATGTTTATTTTTGAGCTATTCCATTGTAGATTTTGCTTTATGTTTTGGATCATTGTCTTGTTGGAAGACAAATCTCCGTCCCAGTCTCAGGTCTTTTGCAGACTCCATCAGGTTTTCTTCCAGAATGGTCCTGTATTTGGCTCCATCCATCTTCCCATCAATTTTAACCATCTTCCCTGTCCCTGCTGAAGAAAAGCAGGCCCAAACCATGATGCTGCCACCACCATGTTTGACAGTGGGGATGGTGTGTTCAGGGTGATGTGCTGTGTTGCTTTTACGCCAAACATAACGTTTTGCATTGTTGCCAAAAAGTTCAATTTTGGTTTCATCTGACCAGAGCACCTTCTTCCACATGTTTGGTGTGTCTCCCAGGTGGCTTGTGGCAAAATTTAAACAACACTTTTTATGGATATCTTTAAGAAAAGGCTTTCTTCTTGCAACTCTTCCATAAAGGCCAGATTTGTGCAATATACGACTGATTGTTTGTTGTCCTATGGACAGAGTCTCCCACCTCAGCTGTAGATCTCTGCAGTTCATCCAGAGTGATCATGGGCCTCTTGGCTGCATCTCTGATCAGTCTTCTCCTTGTATGAGCTGAAAGTTTAGAGGGATGGCCAGGTCTTGGTAGATTTGCAATGGTCTGATACTCCTTCCATTTCAATATTATCGCTTGCACAGTGCTCCTTGGGATGTTTAAAGATTGAGAAATCTTTTGGTATCCAAATCCGGCTTTAAACTTCTTCACAACAGTATCTCGGACCTGCCTGGTGTGTTCCTTGTTCTTCATGATGCTCTCTGCGCTTTTAACGGACCTCTGAGACTATCACAGTGCAGGTGCATTTATACGGAGACTTGATTACACACAGGTGGATTGTATTTATCATCATTAGTCATTTAGGTCAACATTGGATCATTCAGAGATCCTCACTGAACTTCTGGAGAGAGTTTGCTGCACTGAAAGTAAAGGGGCTGAATAATTTTGCACGCCCAATTTTTCAGTTTTTGATCTGTTAAAAAAGTTTGAAATATCCAATAAATGTCGTTCCACTTCATGATTGTGTCCCACTTGTTGTTGATTCTTCACAAAAAAATACAGTTTTATATCTTTATGTTTGAAGCCTGAAATGTGGCAAAAGGTCGCAAAGTTCAAGGGGGCCGAATACTTTCGCAAGGCACTGTACTTGTTTTACACTTATAGGGGTCCTAAAATTCTATATCAAATAGCAATATGATCCATGGAATTACAATTTTAACCCCCCACCCCCTTGTGTTAATTTTGAATGAAAGTGCCAAGACCAATACACAAGGTACCAAGAACTACCATTCATACGATTCAACAAAGGTTTATTTGAATGCATAGTCTTTCTCAGTAGGGTCAATGAAAAACAACGCTCCACATGCCTTCTAGTAGTAATTATTGGACTGGAGATCTCTACACAGTTCTGTCAATAGTCCCATTGACTAGGTTTTGATAGGTCTTGACGACTTGCAATGGCCTCCTCTCGAACCGGAAGGTTTGATTTGATTTGACATGTAGGTGCATTCTTCAGCTTTCTTTGCACCTTTTAGAAGTAACATTTGCACAGTTAGGGGAGCTACAGCTATGTTTGTGTGTGTGCGTGCTTGTGCGTGGGTGCGTGTTCATGCATGTATGTGTGTTTGCGGCTTCTGTGAAATTACATAATTGTTCATTTTCATTCTTGTACACAATGGAGTCATCACAATGTTACATGCTTGATAGAATATCAAAACCATTCACTCATCTTCCATTGTACTGTAAAATCGACATGTGACCGAGATCACAATGAAATTCAACAATGTGTCAACTCCTGAGAAGAAACCAAAGCATGAAATACAGTCAATATTTGAAGAGTTTCATTCCTAAACGCTATATATACATTTTCAGAAATGTTGGTGAATTAGCTTTTATTGTTTAATAAAATTATAAAAGGGCTTGGTGTGTTTTTTCACTATCTAATCCTGGCATGGGGTTGTGTCCTGAAAATGAAAGGCATGTACTTTATTTTGTTTAAAATCTATCACTTGATGGTTTCAGAGACAGATAATCATTTTTTTGCAAAATGCTTTATATCTGCCTCACCTCGCAGAGAGATAAGCTATGCTGCTAGGTTTTACATGGTCAAATGTAACAAATCCCATATATATATATATATATATATATATATATATATATATATATATATATATATATATATATATATGTACAAATTGTATATAGTAATATATCATCTGTATCTAAAACATTTAAATTTGACATTTTAGTCATTTAGCAGATGCTCTTATCCAGAGCGACATACAGTAAGTGCATTCATCTTAAGATAGCTAGGGGAGACAACCACATATCACAGTAAAATATACAAGTGTGCTTTAGGACCATGCGGACGCCTCCGAGCAGTTGGGTAGGCTGTTTGGAATGTTTATCTGACTGGATCATTTTTAAAATAATAATGATTATGCCCCCCCCCCCCCCACACACTTCTAAAACCAAAGTTGTGCCTCTGTATAAAAGTACCCATAAGCAATCATTTCTAATGAAGAAACACAAATGTGAAAAATTGGTGGGTATGGCATTTTTTAAATAAACTCTTTCTTCATTTATCCACTCATGAAGTCCATTGTCAGTGTATGTGCATTATGAAGTGAAGAGTAATTCTACAATCATTAAATAGGCGCTTTGTTGGATAGTAATTTCATGGATGTTGGATCACATTGGGGACTTTTGTATTGCAAGTAGAAAAAGTATGTTGAAAGTTGCGAATTAATCAGTGCGTGTGTGTTTGTCATATGGGCTGTGATGCAGCACTCAATAGCCACTAACTCTAATAAACATTAATCAGGGCAACAGTTCTTAAGCTTCACTCCATCTCACACACTCTCTCACACACATAACATACACATGCACTCACTCGCAACTCTTACAAAATAATCAATAAGGAACACCTATGATATACAACATACAATGCATGCAGTGCAATGAAACACAGAACAAATCCACATGAACAACATGTAAGTCTACAGTACAGTACACACACACACACACACACACACCACACACACACACACACACACACACACACACACACACACACACACACAGCAAGAGGGAGATACATCTGCCTTGACCTTTTGTCTTCACATTATTACACAGCCAGTTACAGAGGGAAATTATTGCAAGGACACACTGCAGTATTCATGATTGAGCTCTCAGAAAAACAAAGGTCACTATGATTTTCATTGCTACAGATGTCGGATCATAATTTGATCACTATTTTGTTGCTGAGAATTTTTCTGAACCACAGAAAATAAAGATGAGCTTTGTGATTTACATAAATTCACTGAAAATCCACATTAACACATGGTTAAATTAACAGTATTGCACTTTTTATGTAGCCTACTGTTGGGCAGCTAATAGCCTAACCACCGATCAAGCAACATTATGGACTAAACGTTCAAATCCTGTAGCTGCAGTATTATTTTGCTGTTAGGATTAAGATCCTAGACCTGTACATGCCAATGAAAATCAAACCTTTTTTAATCATACAGCCAATATTACTAACACCGGCTAAAGAAAGCCAAGGGAACATTTTTTTTTTGTCAAGCTGATGAAGACAGCTTGACAGTCTAAACTTTGTTATTAAATTATTTAATCTGAGCTCCTAGAGCAGGGGTGACAAAGTCAAATGGACGGAGGGCCAAATAAAAAAATCAGCTACAAGACGAGGGCCGGACTGTTCGAATGTTCATTGAAAAATTTTTAAATGACGCATATAGTCTAGTGAACCTAATTGAACCTACTGAAAACCTAACAAATATATTACAATATGATCAGATAAATAAAGCAATATTTTCTTATGGCTCTGTCAGTAATCTTTAATTTTCAACAGACACAAAAGACAAATTTCCTTTATATAAATATCCCCATAACATGAACATTAAATGAAAGAAACCGGTATTCAAGGCACCATCAGTAGACTATATTTTCTATTTTAGCAAAAGTGGGCTAAATTTACTTCAAAGAAAAAACAATAATAGCAATTTTCTATCATCCACTCAACTGAAATATTTTTAAAATATAATTGGATTGAAATACAAAAAAATAAAGTGCAAAAATCTATTAATCAAAAACAACACTTTGTTTAAGGAGAAGTAACATGCAGTGAAAACAAATATTAAATTTTAACTTTTAAACTTGAACTGAGTAAAAACTCTAAATATGTGATTGCACAGTAATGTTCACTTGTTTGAGGTTGAGGGTGATACTTGGTGGTGTCCCATCTTTTCCACAAGTTCATCAATGTTCGGGGTAAGGCTCTGAGCTGAAGAAATCCTCAGAATTGAGTGGAGGTGTTCAGCAGTAAGTCGACTTCTGTGTGATGTTTTGTTCAGGTTCATCAAAGAAAACAGTTGTTCACACAGGTATGTGCTGCCAAACATAGACAACGTTTGAGCAGCCTGGATGCGCAGCTGGGGCATTGTGCCGGGGAGGAAACGGGCGAACTCCGCAGCACCCACTGCCGCATATTTTGCCCTCAGTGCATCATTGCATTGGAGGTCAATCAACTCCATTTGGAGGTTTGGTGGTGAGCTTTCCACGTCAACAGCAAATGGGTTACCGAGCAGTTCCAACCTGCTTTTTTGTGCTTCAAAGTCAGCAAATCGGCGTCGAAAGTCAGCGGCAAGCATAACTATTTTATCAGCCAACTGTGTGCTCGGGAACGCACTGGTAGAGAGCTTCTCTTTCATGGTCTGGCAGCTGGGAAAGTGGCTCAAATTTTCTTTCCGCATCTGCGTCTCCCACAGAGTCAGTTTGGTTTTAAATGCCTTCACTGTACTGTACATATCAGAGATGACACGATCCCGACCCTGCAGCTGCAAGTTTATTGCATTCAGATGACTCGTAATGTCACACAGAAAAGCCATTTCACACAGAAACATTTCGTCTCGGAGTTGTGTTGTGTCTTTCCCTTTGCTGTCCAAGAACAGACAAATCTCCTCACGAAGCTCGAAACATCTTTGAAGCACCTTTCCCTGGCTTAGCCATCGCACCTCTGTGTGATAAGGCAAATCACCATGCTCCGTTTCTAACTCCGTCAGAAATGCCTTGAACTGGCGGTGATTCAAACCTTTGGCTCTGATAAAGTTAACTGTGCGCGTGATGATGCTCATTACATGCTCCATTTTCAAGGCTTTACCGCACAACGCTTCCTGGTGTATGATACAATGATAAGCTGTCAGCTCACCTGTCGCGTTTTCCTCTTGCATCTTTTCCCGTATCTTCGCCACCAGTCCGCTCCTGTGTCCACACATCGCAGGTGCTCCGTCGGTTGTCAAACCCACGAGTTTTTCCCAAGGCAGCTCCATCTCATTTACACATCTTGACACCTCTTCATACAAATCATGCCCCGTAGTTGTGCCATGCATAGGACGTAAAGCCAAAAACTCCTCTGTCACGCTTAGGTTGGAGTCCACTCCGCGGATGAAAATTGACAACTGGGCAATGTCAGAAATGTCGGTGCTCTCATCCACAGCCAAGGAATATGCAATAAAATCTTTTCCCTTTTTCACAAGCTGCTCTTTTAGATTGATGGACAACTGGTCTACTCTCTCGGCAATGGTGTTTCTGCTCAGACTCACATTTAAAAAGAGTTGCCTTTTTTCTGGGCAAACTTCGTCACAAACTTTAATCATGCAGTTTTTGATGAAATCCCCCTCCGTAAATGGCCGGGCTGATTTAGCGATCTCTTCTGCCAAAATAAAACTGGCCTTGACAGTTGCGTCCGCGTGTGTGTCCGCGTGTTTCGTTTCATAATGTCGTCTCAGATTATACTCTTTCAGTACCGCCACACTTTCTCCACACAGAAGACACACAGGTTTTCCAGCTACCTTCGTGAACATATACTCCGACTCCCACCTTGTTTGAAACCCCCGGTTCTCAGTATCCACCTTCCGTTTTGCCATTTTTGATGGGTATCTGAAAGTTAATTTTACTGTGATGCTGACGACTGCTGTGCCAATAAATATTGAAATGAAGCAGCCTACTGCTCGGTGCGTCACCTTTGCATTGTGGGAAATGTAGTATTGGTGCGTGTAAAAGATCTGCGGGCTGCCGGCTTGCTGCGGGCCGGTTCTAATAATAAATCAAGATCATCCCAGGGGCCGTAAAAAACCTTCTTGCGGGCCGGATGTGGCCCGCGGGCCTTGACTCTGACATATGTGTCCTAGAGTGTCCGGCTCTCCTTTTCTTTGTCTTAAGCAACTCAGCAGTGATAATGGCGTCACCATGGTAGCAGGTCTTGCTTGGACACAGATGGATCAGGGAGTGTGAAAGGGGGAAGAGAGTTTTCCCTAAACATTGATCTAAGGTCGGTTTTGCATGGACCAGGGAGTGTGTCTGTTAGGGGCAGGGTTGCCAGGTCTAGCAACATTTTTGAACCCAATGACCACTCAAAACTCACCCACAAGGCCTGAAAATTAGCCCAAAAATGTTTGTTTTCTTCGCAGCAAGAGAGGAGGTGCCACATTTATCCAATAGGTGTCTCCATAATGACAACTGGTAAAATCCCTTTACTTTGTTCTCTGTATTTCCCCCTTTGTTATTGGTTCATCACACCAAATTATTTAATCTAAACTATAGAAGTGATTGATACTGAATGGTTAAGAAGTATGTTTTTTTCAGTAAACATTATTGTGAAATGGTGTTAACACAATGTTAAACATTGTGAAATAGTCTTAATACAAGTCACTTTGCTCTAAAATAATCTTATTTTCAACTGGATTATGAACAGTTTGTTTTTTGGATTGTTTAATTTCATTTAAAAAAATGTCAAATGATGTGTGGCTGCAGGCAGCCTGATGTCCCAATCATCAATCCCTCTGGAGCAAGATGGAAAGGAAAGAGAATGAGGAGATCCATCATGACATGAGTCCAGTATATCAAGATAGTTTTAGTCTACTATCAATCACTACTATTATAATTTGATAGTCAGTAATGGATTTAATTGGTTCCTCTTACAGACAGAAATACTCCTCAATTTCATCAGCTGTCCGGGTGGCTGGTCTCAACCGATCCCGCAGGTGAAGAAGCCGGAAGAGGAGGTCCTTGGCTGGCATGGTTACACATGGTCTGTGGTTTGGAGGCCTGTTGGACGTACTGCCAAATTCTCTAAAACGACGTTGGAGATGGTTTTTGGTAAAGAAATTAACATTCAGTTCTCTGACAAACAGTTCTGGTGGACATTCCTGCAGTCACCATGCCAATTGCAGGCTCCCTCTGAACTTGAGGCGTCTGTGGCATTGTGTTGTGTGACAAAACTGCACATTTTAGAGTGGCCATTTATTGTCTCCAGCACAAGGTCCACCTGTGTAATGATCATGCTATTTAAATATCTTCTTGATATGCCACACCTATCAGGTATAAGGATAGCCTATTACCTATCAGGAGAAATGCTCACTAATAGGGATGTAAATTAATTTGTGAACAACATTTTTGAGAAATAAGCTTTTTGTGCATATGGAAAATCTCTGGGATCTTTTATTTCAGTTTATGAAACATGGGACCAACTTTACATTTTGCATTTACATTTTTGTTCAGTATATAAGGTCCCTCAGTAAAATAGTGAATTTCAAGCACAGAAGACAAAGACCAGGGATGTTTTTCAATGCCTCTCAAAGAAGAGCACCTATTGGTAGATGTGGATTTTTTTTTTTTTAAGCAGATGCTGAATGTCACATTGAGCATGGTGAAGTTATTAATTACACTTTGGATAGTGTATCTATACACCATTTTACCCCTATTGCCCTTCATGGAACTTGGTCAATTCTACAGTTTGCATCAGGATACATGCACACCGACCCCAATTTGAACCGATACTTCAAGTATCTTCTCTTTCTAGCTGCTACAGTTGATTTATTAACTGCGAACAACATGATACAACTATTTATTGGCTGAGAGGGCATTGACACTATATAATTTCTCCTTATCGGATGATGGTATGGCCAAGCTGACGCTAATATAGCAGCCATACAGGCTGTTATCTATAATCGAGTTGGAGACATCTGACTTATTTTAAGCACAGTACCCAGTCAGTACAAAAATACAGCCGTCCTTCTTAACTCAGTTGCCGGAGATGAAGGAAACTGCTCAAGGATTTCATCATGAGGCCAATGTTGAATTTAAAACAGTTGCAGAGTTTAATGATTGTGATACAGTGCCTGGCAAAAGTATTCATCCCCCTTGGCATTTTTCCTATTTTGTTGCATTACAACCTGTAATTTAAATAGGTTTTTATTTGGATTTAATGTAATGGACCTACACAAAATAGTTTAAATTGGTGAAGTGAAATGGGAAAAATATTTTTTTCAAAAAAATTCTAAACGGAAAATGCATGAAAAAGGAAACTATGACATATGTCTTCACCCCCTTTGCTATGAAGCTCCTAAATAAGATGTGGTGCAACCAATTGCCTTCAGATGTCACACAATTAGTTAAATAAAGTCCACATGTGTGCAATCTAAGTGTCACATAATCTGTCACATGATCTCAGTATATATACACCTGTTCTGAAAGGCCCCAGAGTATGCAACATCACTAAGCAAGGGGCACCACCAAGCAAGCGGCACCTTGAAGACGAATGAGCTCTCCAAACAGGTCAGGGACAAAGTTGTGGAGAAGGACAGCTCAGGGTTGGGTTTTAAAACAATATCAGAAACTTTGAACATTCAACTGAGCACCATTAAATCCATTATTAAAAAATGGAAAGAATATTGCACCACAACAAACCTGCCAAGAGGGGGCCCACCAAAACTCACGGACCAGGCAAGGAGGGCATTAATCACAGAGGCAACAAAGAGACCAAAGATAACCCTGAAGGAGCTGCAAAGCTCCACAGCGGAGATTGGAGTATCTGTCCATAGGACCACTTTAAGCCGTACACTCTACACAGCTGGGCTATACAGAAGAGTGGGCAGAAAAAAAGCCATTGCTTAATAAGGATTAGCCACTTTAGAATTTTTTTTGCCTAAAATGACATACCCAAATCTAACTGCCTGTAGCTCAGGCCCTGAAGCAAGGATACACATATTCTTTGTTCCATTTGAAAGGAAACACTGACATTTATGGAAATGTGAAAGGAATATAACACAATAGATCTGGTAAAAGATAATACAAAGAAAAAAACAACCGTTCATTTGAATATTTTTTGTACCATCTTCTTTGAAATACAAGAGAAAGGCCATAATGTATTATTCCAGCCCAGGTGCAGTTTAGATTTTGGCCACTAGATGGCATCAGTGTATGTGCAAAGTTTTAGACTGATCCTATGAACCATTGTATTTCTGTTCAAAATGTTGTATCAAGACTGCCCAAATGTGCCTAATTTGTTTATGAATAATTTTCCATGTTCTAAATTGTGCACTCTCCTCAAACAATAGCATGGTATTCTTTCACTATAATCGCTACTGTAAATTGGACAGTGCAGTTAGATTAACATGAATTTAAGCTTTCTGCCAAAATCAGATATGTCTTTGTCCAGGGAAATTTTGATGTTACTTACAACCTCATGCTAATCGCATTAGCCTACGTTAGCTCAACCGTCCAGTGGAAGGGACACCGATCCTGAAGAAGTTTTAAAGAAAAAATAAGCAAACACGTTTGGTGTTCGCCAAAAGGCATGTAGGAGACTCCCCAAACATAAGAAGGTACTCTGGTCAGATGAGACAAAAATGTAGCTTTTTGGCCATCAAGGAAAACGCTATTTCTGGCGCAAATTAAACACCTCTCATCACCCCCACAGAATACAATCCCCACAATGAAGCATGTTGGTGTTGGCATCATGCTGTGGGGATGTTTTTCATCGGCAGGGACTGGGAAACTGGTCAGAATTGAAGGAATGATCGATGGCGCAAAATACAGGGAAATTCTATTTATGTTTTATTATTTATTACAAAAACACAAGGAAGGGGTAACATCAAAGTATTAGAACATGAAGGACAAACAAAACAGCATCAAGACACTATCAAACATATATCAGTCTTTCTGCAACAGAGCCATCCTTATGTGTGAGGGTGTGTGTGCATGATAGTGATATAAAATATATGTCATAGTTTCCTTTTTCATGATCACAATCTTGTGAAACCCAAACCTTCCAAGATCCCCCCACATTTCCCAATTCCAGTCCCTCCCACAGTGTCCCTCCCCCCACCCGGAAGAAAAAAATACATTTAATTCCATTCCCCACCTCCAAGAAGCCCCGAATGCACCAACAACCAAGAGAATGAACTTAAGAGAAAAAAGGATAAGACAGAAGAAAACAGCAAACAACAATGCAAAAATATATATAAAAAATAATACATTTAAAACAAAGGACAACAAGGACAACTGAAATCACAACAGCAATGCCAACTGTATATGTTTGTGTGCATGTCTGGCTATTACATGTATGTGTGTGTTCTTGTATGTGTTAATTTGAATGAGAGTGTGTGTATATGCGTGTGTACAAACACCTGCACGGCATCAGCTTCAGGCAAACCGGCATTAGTTGTTAAAATACTGCCACTCAGTGTCATTCAAATGAACTTTTATTATGTTATATTTTTACTTTTTTCCCCCTTTATCTTTTGACCAACTCCACTCCCACTTGTCTCCAATTCCACATACCAACCCTCAACTTCCTCAAGGTAATTCTTGAGGGGTAACCTGTTTCAGTCTTCCAGAGATTTGAGACTGGAAAAGAGGTTCACCTTCCAGCAGGACAATGACCCTAAGCATAGTGCTAAAGCAACACGGTTTTGAATGGTTTAAGGGGAAACATTTAAATGTCTTGGAATGACCTAGTCAAAGCCCAGACCTCAATCCAATTGAGATTCTGTGGTATGACTTAAAGATTGCTGTACATCAGCGGATCCCATCCAACTTGAATGAGCTGGAGCAGTTTTGCCTTGAAAGGGCAAAAATCCCAGTGACTAGATGTGCCAAGCTTATAGAGACATACCCCAGGAGACTTTTAGCTGTAATTGCTGCAAAAGGTGACTCTACAAAGTATTGACTTTGGGGGGTGTGAATGGTTATGCACGCTCAAGTTTGTTTCACACATAAAAAAATTGTTGCATCTTCAAAGTGGTAGGCATGTTGTGTAAATAAAATGATACAACCCCCCCAAAAATATATATTTTAATTCCAGGTTGTAAGGCAACAAAATAGAAAAAATGCCAAGGGGGCTGAATAATTTTGCAAGCCACTGTATGAGAAAACAACATTGTAGTTACTCCACAATACTAATCTAAACGACAGAGTAAAAAGAAGGAGGCCTGTAAAGAATACAAATATTCCAAAATATGCATCCTGTTTGCAACAAGGAACATAAGTAATACTGCAAAAAATGTGTCGAAGAAATACACTTTTTCTTCTGAATACAAAGCATTACAGTATATATGGAAGTAGTTTAGTGCCCTCTCAAAGGGGTTACATATTAAAATAATTCCCTTTAAAATAATTCATCTTACTTAACTTAATTTTCACAAGCAGCCTTGTAGAAAGTACATCCACCCATCCACACAAATATTGTACATCATTAAGCATAGATACAATGCCATGATAAGACGCAGATGGATCAGGGAGTATGTTTTTCAGGGGCAGGGTTGCCATGTCTAGCTAAAATATTTAGCCCGACTCAAACCCGCCCACAGGGCCTGAAAACGTGCCCAAAAATGTGTTTTCATTTTGCAGCAAGAGAGGAGTTGCCACATTTAGGTGTCTCCATAATGCCAATCTAAATTTAACTGGTAAAATTGCTTTACTTTGTTCTCTAAATTTCTCCCTTTGTTATTGGTTCATCACACCAAATGATTTAATCTGATCTATAGAAGTGATTGATAGTGAATGGTTAACATGTATTTTTTTTCTGAAAACATTATTATGAAATGATGTTAACACAATGTTAAACATTGTGAAATAGTCTTAATACAACTCACATTGCTCTAAAATAATCTTATTTTCAACTGGATTATGAACCATTTGTGTTTTGGTTTCTTTTAATTTATAAAACATGTCAATTCATGAAAACATGTCAATTCATGTGTGGCTGCAGGCAGCCTGATGACCCAGTCATCCATCCCGCTGGAGCAAAATAGAAAGGCACGAGAGTGAGGAGATCCATTATGAGTCCAGTACATCAAGAGAGTTTATTCTACTTTTAATCAATCAATCACTACTATTATAATTTGATAGTCAGTAACGAAGTTAGTCAGTTCCTCTCTGTCCTCACGCCACTCTCTTTCTCTCCTGTGAATTTTCTTTATGTTTTTAGACATGGGTCTACTCTAGGACCTAGGTCATTCACATTGATTGAAAAGGCTAACAGGCTGTCAACTGAGCCAGAAATTCACTTTAAAAAAATGCCTCTAAAAAGGCCAACTTTTAAATGTGTTATGCATATACAGTATCTACATAAATAATTAGCCGACATGTAAAAGTGTTGTAGAGATTATATGGATTTTGGTTACATCCTCTCATGCCCACACCACCATTAGGCTACATACAGTTGAATTCTGAAGTTTACATATAACTTAGCCAACTACATTTAAACTCAGTTTTCCACAATACCTGACATTTAATCCCAGCAAAAATTCCCTGTATTACGTCAATTAAGATCACCACTTTATTTTACGAATGTGAAATGTCTGAAAAATAGTTGAGAGAATGATTTATTTATTTATGAGAATGACTCATTTATTTATTTCTTCACATTCCCAGTGGGTCAGAAGTTTACATACACTCAATTAGTATTTGGTAGCATTGCCTTTAAACTGTTTAACTTAGGTCAACATTTCGAATAGCCTTCCACAAGCTTCCCACAATAAGTTGGGTGGATTTTGACCCATTCCTCCTGACAGAGCTTGTGTAACTGAGTAAGGTTTGTAGGCCTCCTTGTTTGAACACACTTTTTCAGTTCTGCCCACAAATTTTTTATAGGAAGGTGGTGAGGGCTTTGTGATGGCCACTCCAATACCTTGACTTTGTTGTCCTTAAGCCATTTTGCCACAATTTTGGAAATATGCTTGGGGTCATTGTCCATTTGGAAGACCCATTTGCGACCAAGCTTTAACTTCCTGACTTATGTCTTGAGATGTTGCTTCAATATATCCACATAATTTTCCTACCTCATGAAGCCATCTATTTTGTGAAGTGCACCAGTCCCTCCTGCAGCAAAGCACCCCCTCAACATGATGCTGCCACCCCCGTGCTTCATGGTAGGGATGGTGTTCTTCAGCTTGCACACCTCCCCCTTTTTAATCCAAACATAACAGTGGTCATTATGGCCAAACAGTTATATTTTTGTTTCATCAGACCAGAGGACATTTCTCCAAAAAGTAAGATCTTTGCCTTCATGTGCAGTTGCAAACTATAGTCTGGCTTTTTCATGGCAGTTTTGGAGCAGTGGCTTCTACCTTGCTGAGTGACCTTTCAGGTTATGTCGATATAGGACTCGTTTTACTGTGGATATAGATACTTTTGGACCTGTTTCTTAGCATCTTCACAAGGTCCTTTGCTGTTGTTCTGTGATTGATTTGCACTTTTCGCATCAAAGTACGTTCACCTCTAGGAGACAGAATGCGTCTCCTTCCTGAGTGGTATGATGGCTGCGTGGTCCTGCGTGGTTCTGACCCACTGGAATTGTGATACAGTGAATTATAAGTGAAATAATCTGTAAACAATTGTTGGAAAAATGACTTGTGTCATGCACAAAGTAAAAGTGTCGTGCACAAAGTAAATGTCCTAACCGACTTGCCAAAACTACAGTTAGTTCACAAGAAATGTGTGGAGTGGTTGAAAAACAAACTTTAATGACCCTAAGTGTATGTAAACTTCCGACTTCAACTGTAGGTGTTCCTTTTGTCCAGGTGGGAAAGGGCAGTGTGGAGTGCGATTGAGATTTGTATCTGTTGGGGCGGTGTGCAACTTGGAGTGGGTCTTGGGTATCCGGGAGGATGGTGTTTATGTGAGTCATGACCAGCCTTTCAAAGCACTTCAAGGATACCGATGTGAGTGCTACAGAGCGGTAATCATTTCGGTAGGTTACCTTCGATTCCTTTGGTACAGGCACTATAGTGGTCCACTTGAAACATGTAGGTATTACAGACTCGGTCAGGGAGAGGTTGAAAAAGTCAGTGAAGACACTTGCCAGTTGGTCCACGCATGCTTTGAGTACACATCCTGGTAATCCATCTGGCCTTGCGGCTTTGTGAGTGTTGACCTGTTTAAAGGTCTTGCTCACATTGGCTACCAAGAGCGTTATCACACAGTCATCCAAAACAGCTGGAGCTCCCGTGCATGCTTCAGTGTTGCTCGCCTCGTCTGGTAGGCTCGGGTCACTGGGCAGCTAGCGTCTGTGTTTCCCTTTGTAGTCCGTAATAGTTTTCAAGCCCTGCCACATCCGACTAACATTATAGCCGGTGTAGTAGGATTCAATCTTAATCCTGTTTTGACGCTTTGCTTGTTTGACGGTTTGTCTGAGGGCATAACGGGATTTCTTATAAGCATCCAAATTAGTGTCCCGCTCCTTGAAAGCGGCAGCTCTAGCCTTTAGCTCGATGCGGGTGTTGCCTGTAATCCATGGCTTCTGGTTGGGATATGTACATACTGTCACTGTGTGGACGATTTCGTCAATGCACTTATTGATGAAGCCGATGACTGAGGTGATATACTCCTCAATGCCATTGGATGAATCCCGGAACATATTCCAGTCTGTGCTAGCAAAACAATCCTGTAGCGTTGCATCCGCGTCATCTGACCAATTCCATATTGAGCAGGTCACTGGTACACTGGTATTTTTGCTTGTAAGCAGGAATCAAGAGAATAGAATTATGGTCAGATTTGCCAAATGGAGGTCGGGAGAGCTTTGTTTGCATCTCTGTGTTTGGAGTGAAGGTGGTCTGGAGTTTTTTTTCCCTCTGGTTGCACATGTAACATGCTGGTAAAAATTTGGTAAAACTGATTTAATTTTGTCTGAATTGAAGTCCCTGGCCACTAGGAGCACTGCTTCTGGATGAGTTCTGAATTTTCTTGTTTGCGTATGGACTTAAAGAGTTGGTTGAGTGTGGTCTTAGTGCCAGCATCGGTCTGTGGGGTTCAATAGACGGCTACGAATAATATAGATGAGATCTCTCCTGGTAGGTAGTGTGGTCTACAGCTTATCATAAGGTATTCTACCCCAGGCAAGCAATACCACAAGACTTCTTTAATATTAGATGTTGCGCACAAGCTGTGACAAAAAGACACACATCCCCACCCCTCATCTTACCAGACATAGGTTATTCTCTGTTCTGCAGGTGCATGGAAAATCCTGACAGCTCTATATTATCCGCGTCGTCGTTCAGCCACGACTCGGTGAAACATAAGATATTACAGTTTCTAATGTTCCGTTGGTAGGATAATCATAGGTCATCAATTTTATTTTCCAATTATTGAATGTTAGTCAGTAGAACTGATGGCAGACGGAGTTTACTCACTCACCTACTGATTCTCAGAAGGCAGCCTGACCTGCACCCCCTTTTCCTTAATAATTTCTTCATGCAAATTACAGGGATTTGGGCCTGTTCCCGGGAAAGCAGTATATCCTTCTCAACGTACTCGTTAAAGGAAAAAGCTTCTTCCAGTTTGTGGTGAGTAATCGCTGTTCTGATGTCCAGAAGTTATTTTCGGTCATAAGAGATGGTAGCAGCAACATAATGTACAAAATAAGTTTAAAAAACAACGCAAAAAAACGAACAAAATAGCACAGTTGGGTAGGAGCTTGTAAAATGTCAACCAACCTCTTTGGCTCCATCAGGACTTAACATAAGGACAACTCAGAGTATGCTATTTTCTTCTTCTGAAATAGACTACATTTTCTTCATATCATGTTTCTTTAGACCTGTCTAAAATAAATGATGGATTTATGTGACCGACTGGCTCGATTTGGTCTTATGTAGCAAAATTCGAAGTGGTGTTTTTTTTACGTTGGATAAAATTAAATACTAGAAAATGGTATATCATACACTACAGCTGAGGAACAATGGAGAAGTAATTCTGCTTTGAAAGTTGATAAACTCGTATCCTCACTTTTGCGAAAATGGCTTTTGAGTGTTTTAGTACCTACTGGAGAGCTCTTCTTTGTCTACACTCATTCACCATTGTTCACATCCTCTTAATTTAGCCGCACCCATCTCTTTAATGATCGATCTGAGCATTCTGTCCTAACAACAGCAGTCAAGCATGCAACCTAACAGGCTAACGTTGGCTAGCTTGCTAGCTACTTCCAGACACAAATAAGAGAACAGCTCACTGACCATTTTATTCGCCCTAGCGGAGCTGGTTAGGCTGTTTTTATGTTATCCGGAGCGTTGGTGACTGCAACTGTGCTGCTGGCAACAATTTACACTTTTTTGCCAGAGTTTACTGACATCAGCCATATTCAATGGTTGTTGAGCGTTCGTAAACTTGTCAGTTATTCTGCTCTCTGGCACACTCAGACGAGAGTGCTCTGAAATTGGAGTAGATAGCCAGAAGGAATTTACCAGCTATGTCTATCTACAGTTCGAAAATGTTTACATACACAGTGGAGTCTTTTGTTAAGACATGTTGCTAGCTAGTTAAACAATGAACCATAATCCCAACTCATGACGTTACTACCCTGCATGAATCTGCAGGTAGCTAACCAACCATGTTCAATGTTTGCTAGCTAATATTAGGCTATAACTAGCAAAGCAAATGGCTCTGAGATACGAATAATATTACTACACAGATCATAAATGTAACGTTAACTAGCGAACCCACAACTTTAACTTGAAATGAAAACTACTTTCTGGCAAAATTACAAATGTGTAATATCTGCAATGGTAGCTAGCTAGACTATCTTACCTGTATACATGAAATGGATGATTATCCCTGTCACAGATACCATGGTTGACCAATACTTAGTTTGAAGATGTAATCCGGAGACAGGTGTTTTCTCCATTTCCTTAGCTATCATACTCTAATTCCACTGATTTCAAAACTCGGTTTTCCGGGAAGTGGAGACAGGATTACCTACACATACTGACCAGCTCAAATAGACAGATGTGTGCTACATGGCAAACCAATCCGAACTCATCTCTCGGCATATCAAACCCACTCATTATCTCAGCCAATCATGGCTAGCGGGAAGGTTGCTCACTTTTTCTGTGGCTAAATCAACTAGGCTTTTAAAATGTAACAATTTTATTCGTATTTACAGATGGCATACAAGTTTGTTATTAGGGCACATGAAAGTTAACATGTTCCATAAGGCATTTCTGCCAAAAAAATGCACTTTGATAAAAAAAACAAGTTTACATTCAAATGGCTCTCTTGTGAAGTAGTGACCCGCGACATACTGTACGCCTAGTTTCCTGAAAGTCACATATTACATGGATTTATTCAACTTTTTAAAATGTAGATGTTCCAAAGATCTGCATCAGTGGCTTGTAGGCTATGCATGGAAGCCAGGAGATGCTAAATATGTTTATGTTAATTAACAATCAATTACCATGAAACCGGCAGATTAATGCTTGACAATCAACGGCTGACAAAATGTCATGACAAAATGCCACAGCCCTACTGATGAGTTTGATTTGTACAATGGCCCTCGTACCGCTCATCACCACAAACATCTTCAACGATGGCAGTCTCAGACTAAAGTATGTAGCAGAACAACAGAGCAGTGGAAGAATTTAGTGTGAGTCATCAGGCTACCACAGTCACTGATCTAAAGTCAGTATTGTTTTTCCCTCCCCGTATTGTTCAGAAGAATGTCAGCTACAGGGCCATGCCTGTTGTGCTGGTGTGAAATGGGCGATACAGTGATGTACTACTGGGATGGAAGTAGTGGTAGGAAAAGTACTACAGTAGACAATTTCTTCATTGTACACCTGTTTCAATGAACACAAGACAGTGTCCAAAAAGTATCTTCAATAACGTAGAATAACGTTTTATAGAATTCTGCCTTGAAACATTATGGAAGGTGACAGTTGAAAGTGTGAGCTGTAACTAACAGACTGGCTGTCATGACACATCCTCTTGCTCCTCTATTTGAAATTCACCTATCTGGTAGTACAGTAGCCTCCCCAAGGTGGGGACAGTCATGGGGACAGATGGCTTGTGTCCATATCACCGTCTGGGCCCTAACACTTCACCTGCTCTGTGTGTCGCTCCCATGGGACTGCCAATGTGCCAGTCTGCCTGCCTGTAGATAGCCGCTCCAGAGGGTTGTAGTGTATGAATAGTCACCCACCACCATGGTGCTGATCTGGAGTCTGGTGGTTATTTCAGTTGGTGTCAAATGCTTCCACCTACTGGTTAGTTACGGTAAATTGAGGGGGAAATGGAGGTGGATACAGCCAGTGTTAAATCAATCGATTTTGGTAAGGACTACAGGTTATCGTCAGAGGCATATGAAGACATTAGCAGCTTAAGCGAAAGCTAGTAGGGGGGTCTTGGGGCACCGCCCTCGGCCCCCAAAAAAGGAATTTCCACTGCTAAATGCATGAATTTGGTGGACTTTGAGATTAACGTTGAGAGATTAGAACATTGAGAGATTAAATATTTTTCAGTTCACTTGCACCTTCGCACCTTCGCACCTGCCACAGCAGACACTGCCAGTACTCAATTACAGTAGCTACTGTGGGTCTCTCTACTCTGGAACACTCTCTACTCTCTACTCTGGAAAACCTACATCTACTGTACAGGGTATTGCCAAAAACCTCCATACCACTCAACAATTTTGAACATAGACACTGATATGTCCAGTGAGACAAACTGATTAAAGAATCCCACAGTGTAGAGGTGTAGAAATGATGTTGAATATAATATGCAAGCATTCTCTGTGTTATCTTACCAACCCCCATTGTCACGCCTCTGAGAAAATCTGATTGGAGGGTAACTTTACTGTAATGCTGTTTGTCAACAAATTTTGAATCCAAACAATTCAGATGCTTATAAAAGGTTTTAGATTCATTGTCTCTTTTTCTTTTTTTGTTCATGACCTGCTGTGGTGAGATACACTCTCTCTTTCTATCTCTCCCATGAGCTTTGGGCTTTGACTTTCTCTCTCTCTCTGATCATGCCTAAAGTTTTACATTGTAACGCTTGTTAATGCTTTGTAACGTAAGCTTTATGCCTTGTATGTGAATCCATTCATTTTACAAAGTAACTAAATACACATGTATTTAAAATGACAGTCTCAGACATTTCTTGATTGCCTATTACTGTAACTCAACCATAGTCTTTTGCGTATTGCTCAATCGTCTTACGGAGTCAGATAAACATTTTAATAGGCTAATTGCATAGTTTTATTATGGGTCACATGTGAGGTAAATATAATGTACCCATATCAAAAATGACTTCACTACAATAGTACCAAAACACCCACACCCACACTGCAGTAATTAGAATCCATAGAGCAGCTGCCAGTGAAAGCCGCCTCCAAGGTCATTTTAGAGAATTTGGCAGTAAGACCAACTGGCCTCACAACCTCAGACCATGTGTATGGCGTTGTGTGGGCGAGCGGTTTGCTGACGTTAACGTTATGAACAGAGTGCGGTGGAGCTTTGGTACGGTATATATGCAGGCATAAGTTATGGACAACGAACACAATTGCATTTTATCGATTGGCAATTTGAATGCACAATGAGTGATGAGATCCTGAGGCCCATTGAGAGGCCAACAGAACATGTTGTACTGTTTATTTCTGACATAAAAATGGGTCAGTAAAAAAAATATATACAGTTGAAGTCGGAAGTTTACATACACCTTAGTCAAATAAATTGAAACTCAGTTTTTCACAATTCCTGACATCACTTTATTCTATATTATTTTAAGAATGTGAAATGTCAGAATAATATTAAAGGGAATTATCTATTTCAGATTTCTTTTCTTTCATCACATTCCCAGTGGGTCAGAAGTTTACATGCAATCAATTAGTATTTGATAGCATTGCCTTTGAATTGTTTAACTTGGGTCAAACATTTTGGGTTGCCTTCCACAAGCTTCCCACAATAAGTTGGGTGAATTTTGGCCCATTCCTCCTGACAGAGCTGGTGTAACTGAGTCAGGTTTGTAGGACTCCTTGTTCGCACCCGCTTTTTCAGTTCTGCCCACAAATGATCTATGGGAATGTGGTCAGGGCTTTGTGATGGCCACTCCAATACCTTGACTTTGTTGTCCTTAAGCCATTTTATCTACTACTTTGGAAGTATGCTTGGGGTCATTGTCCATTTGGAAGACCCATTTGTGACACAGCTTTAACTTCCTGACTGATGTCTTGAGATGTTGCTTCAGTATATCCACATAATTTTCCTGTCACATGATGCCATATATTTTGTGAAGTGCACCAGTCTCTCCTGCAGCAAAGCACCCCCACAACATGATGCTGCCACCCTCGTGCTTCACGGTTGGGATGATGTTCTTCGGCTTGCAAGCCTCCCGCTTTTTCCTCCAGACATAACGATGGTCATTATGGCCATCGTTATGTTTGGAGGAAAAAGCGGGAGGCTTGCAAACAGTTATATTTTTGTTTCATCAGACCAGAGGACATTTCTCCAAAAAGTATGACCTTTGTCCCAATGTGCAGTTGCAAACTTTTATATGGCGGTTTTGGAGCAGCCCCCTTGCTGAGGGGCCTTCCAGGTTATGTCGATATAAGACTTGTTTTACTGTGGATATAGATACTTTTGTACCTGTTTCCTCCAGCATCTTCACAAGGTCCTTTGATGTTGTTCTGGGATTGATTTGCACTTTTCGCACCAAAGTACGTTCATGTCTAGGAAACAGAACGCGTCTCCTTCCTGAGCGGTATGAGGGCTGCATGGTCCCATGGTGTTTATACTTGCATACTATTGTTTGTACAGATGAAAGTGGTACCTCCAGGCGTTTGGAAATTGCTCCCAAGGATGAACCAGACTTGTGGAGGTCTACAATTTTTTTCTGAGGTCTTGGCTGATTTCTTTTGATTTTCCCATAATGTCAAGCATAGAGGCACTGAGTTTGAAGGTGGGCCTTGAAGTACATCCACAGGTACACCACCAAATGACTCAAATTATGTAAATGAGCCTATCAGAAATGTCTAAAGCCATGACATCATTTTCTGGAATTTTCTAAGCTGTTTAAAGGCACAGACAACTTGTTATATGTAAACTTCTGACCCACTGGAATTGTGATACAGCGAGTTATTAGTGAAATAATCTGTCTATAAACAATTGTTGGAAAAATTACTTCTGTCATGCACAAAGTAGATGTCCTAACCGACTTGCCAAAACTATGGTTTGTTAACAAGAAATTTGTGGAGTGGTTGAAAAACTAGTTTTAATGACTACCACCTAAGTGTGTGCAAACTTTCAACTTCAACTATACGTACAGCATACTGCATAGCGCAAGTGATGCTTGGTTATTAAAACTCATATCATACTGAAAAGAAAGTATATTTATACATAATTTTTCTTAAATTATTGGACCATCAAATGTTCGGGGCTGGATCAAGACCATCGGGGGCTGAAGCCGCGGAAGTCCAGTTATAATGACGGCACTGGCTATCATCACAAACCTAGAGCAGGGTAGAAATACACAACTTTATATTGTATACTAATTTCACACAGACAAAAGATTCACCATCTGTCTGTCTGACCGTTTGTCTGTCTGTCCACATGCACAATTTGGCAATTTCTATTAACCTTTTGCGACGAGCAAACCCGTATCCGGGAGCGTAATCATAGCCTCAAATGCATTAGCATAACGCAACGGACATAAATATCCCTATAAACTTTTCCTATTCATGAAAATTGCAAATGAAATAAATATATTCAAACACAAGCTTAGCCTTTTGTTAACAACAAAATATACGTTACAGCCAACGCTAGACAAGCATTTGTGTAAGTTTATCATGGTATAATGCTATGCTAGGCTCTGCTGGCAGCAGGCAACATTTTCACGAAAATAAGAAAAGCAACCAAATTAAATAATTTACCTTTGAAGAACTTCAGATGCTTTCACTCAGGAGACTCCCAGTTAGATAGCAAATGTTCCTTTTTTCCAAAAATCTTATTTTTGTAGGCGAAATAGCTCCCGTTTGTTCATCATGCTTGGCTGAGAAACCGACCCTAAAATGCTACAACTATTAACGGCAAACTTTTTTCAAAATTTGCTCCATAATATCGACAGAAACACGGCAAACGTTGTTTAGGATCCATCTTCAAGGTGTTTTTAACAATTACATTCAATAATATATCCGTCGAGGCAGTTGGTTTCTCAAAAGAAGCGATTGGAAAAGTGGCTACCTCAGTATTTTACGCAAGGTTTTCTGCGGGAGACACCATGTGACCACATGCCATATGTGGTCCCTTACAGCCATTCTTCAAGGGAAATGCCTAAAAAGACGTCACAATGCTGTAGACACCTTGGGGAAAATGTGGAAAACGTGAGCTCATTCGCAGCTCATTCACAGCCATATAAGGAGTCATTGACATGAGGCGGTTTCAAAAAATGCGGCACTTCCTGATTGGATTTTTATCTGGGTTTCGCCTGTAACATCAGTTCTGTGGCACTCAGAATATCTTTGCAGTTTTGGAAACGTCAGAGTGTCTTCTTTCCAAAGCTGTCAATTATATGCATGGTTGAGCATCTTTTCGTGACAAAATATCTTGTTTAAAACGGGAACGTTTTTCATCCAAAAATTTAAATAGCGCCCCCTAAATCCAACTGGTTAATTAACCTCTTGGCGCACCGATCCCTTTAGCGGGATCATTTTCGTCAATATCCGGTGAATTGCAGAGCGCCAAATTCAAATTAAATTACTAAAAATATTACATTTTCATGAAATCACAAGTGCAATATATCAAAACACAGCTTAGCTTGTTGTTAATCCACCTGGCATGTCAGATTTCCAAAACGCTTTATGGTGAAAGCAAACCATGCGATTATGTGAGGACAGCTCTCAACAGACAAAACATTACAAACAGCTAGCAGCAAAATAGATTGCTTTTCTGACTTTTGTGACCAATCAAATTAATCACTTACCTTTAATGATCTTCGTATGTTTGCACTCACGAGACTCCCAGTTACACAATAAATGTTTGTTTTGTTCCATAAAGATTCTCTATATATCCATAAACCTCAATTTTTTTGGCGCAATTTGTTTAGCAATCCACAGGCTCGTGCAGGTCACAACAGGCAGACGAAAATTCCAAATAGTATCCGTAAAGTTTGTAGAAACAAGTCAAATGTTTTTCTATAATCAATCCTCGGGTTGTTTTTACAATAAATAATCGATAATATTTCAACCGGACGGTAAACTTTTCAATACAAGAGAGAAAGAAAAGGTCTCTCTCCAGAGGCACGCGCATGAACAAATCTAAGGACATCTGGCTATCCACTGACGCAATGTGATCATTCTCACTCGTTTTTCAGAATAAAAGCCTGAAACTATGTCTAAAGACTGTTCACACCCTGTGGAAGCCATAGGGAAGGGAATCTGGTTGATATCCCTTTAAATGGTTTTCGCCTGCAATATCAGTTCTGTTGTACTCACAGACAATATTTTGACATTTTTTTACTTTAGAGTGTTGTCGTGGGTGTGGAGTCAGACGCAGGAAACAGAGAGTGCAATGCTGTGCTCTTTAATGCACAAACGCACCACAGGGTGCTCACAACAATAACGGCCCCAAACACGGGGGACGAAAAATGTACAACTGAAATACACGACCAGGAACAAACACGTTCCTCTACTACAGAACCGAAGGTCACAAGAATTTATCCCGCACAAAAAACAGGCGAGCCGGCTGTCTAATAAAGCCCAACTAATCATTCACAAACAGGTGCTACCAATAAACATACAAGGAGGGGGAGGAAAGACAATCAGTGGCAGCTAATAGGCCGGTGACGACGACCGCCGAGCGCCACCCGACCGGGAAGGGAAGCCACCCTCGGTCGGACTCGTGACACCTAATCTGCCAATTATATGCGTATTCTAGTTTCTGGGCCTGAGAAATAGGCAGTTTACTTTGGGAATGTTTTTTATCCAAACATCAAAATACTGCCCCCTAGCTTCAAGAGGTTTTTAAGGCACCGAAATTGTATAAACTTGTAACCGACAAAAATGTATGAAGACCGCCATGACCTAATTACAACTTTCCTTGTTTTGAACTTCATTTTCAAATTGACAAACTTTACCCAAAAGCAGGAAAGTAAAAGTAAGCCTGGTTCACCTCCAACCACCGATATAAGAAGAGATGAGAGAAGATACAACTAGCCAGTTTTGTGTTGTGGAAGAAGTAGCTGACTGAAGACTCCTGCAGCTGTCCGTTTTCATGGTAACATGGACTTTGTATCTCCTTGTTTCAGCATGGTGTATCATGAAATACATGCATCCAATGGCTTACCAAAAACAGTGCACACTGTGACAGTCAGGAGCTGAGGAGGGAAGAACATGTGAGCCTTTGTTGTAATTTAATTGATTTGCTATTTGAACGGTTATGACGGTGACCGCAGTTATTTGGCAGAAAAATAATCGAACATCCTAAATTTCATGACAGTCACAGCCCTAGTCTGTATTTATTTGTGCCTTTACATCTGTGTGTGTGCATGTAACCTCTTTTCTGTGTTCTGTCTGAAATGGACTGTAATCCAGCCTAAATGGTTTTATATTCAAAGAACACACCTTCCTACCTACTTTATCTGAGGGCAAGAATAGAGAGAGATTGGAAAGCTGATATCCTATAACTATCGCAGGTCCCAGGCAATGCTTGATTAAGGAGACTTCACATGAGTCGCAAATGGCACCCTATTCCCTATATAGTGCACTATGTTTGACCAGAGCCAAAGTAGTGCATTATGTAAGGCATAGGATGCCATTTGAAACGCAGAATCAGCTCTGCTACAGAAACAGGCAGACAGCTCAGCTCGCCTTGGCAGGGACACCAAGTTAGGCAGCTCTGTAGGTGTGAACAAAAACATAATCAGCATGTTCCTGACACAAATTTCCATCAAGCATCAACCGGAGTCATTCTCCTTCATATTCATTTGTTTTAGGATCTGTATATCGCTTTTGTATTTGCAGAGGAGATACTGAGGAGTGTGTTAGTTTGGGTTCTAATCCACAGATTAGAGTTTGTGAGAGGTCTACATGAATAACACACTTCAGTGTCTGATATCAGGTGTTTGTATGTGAGGAGACAAAGGAGCCAAACCCTGAATACCCTGTGAGTGGATGCAGTAGGTTATCTCTGCTGAGTTGGACTGCTGCAGTGTCAAGGGGAAAGTTTGCCAACAACCTTTTACGAACCTCCATTGTATTGTTCACCATAAAAGGCTATAACCAGAAATAACTGAGACTACACAGACTATCAAGTATGATTTGTAAAAATCTGCTGGCAATGAAATCCAGAGCACAGTGTGAAATATCATGTTGGTATGGTATAATGCTTGGTAAAATAAAGCAGACAGTTCTCTTTCATTCTAAGTGGTGGTCTGACGAGGTGGAATGTTTGGATGAAAAACATAGGCGATATGAAGCTGGCCAGCTCTGAATACTTGGACAGATAGTGTGGAGGGACCATGATAGAGAGAAAATCCAATACCAGTACAATATGCCAGTGTGGGTGTGCATGTGTCTCCTCACAGTTACATCACCAACTCTTATTTCCTCTATCTCTACAGCACACCAATGAAACCACCATTATGCACACACATCACATCACCACCATCACTCAGCTAACAATTGACCTCACACAGTGATTTTAATAGTTCTCCAAGGGAATACTTTGTAACATCCTCCCATCCCATCTGAAAACACCTGGAATCAGTGGAGGCTGCTGAAGGGAGGACGACTCATAATAACATCTGGAATAGAGTAAATGGAATGGCATCAAACACATGGAAACCATTCCACCTATTCCGTTCCAGCCATTACCACGAGCCCGTCCTCCACAATTAAGGTGCCACCAACCTCTTATGCTCATGTACGTGCGCACATGCCTGGGTGTGTACAATAGGAATGACACAAACAAAAGGCTTCCCTCAAAGTGACAGGGTGCTACTTTCTTACCCAGAACAAAAACCCTCCAATCCTGCCCCCTTTACTATTGTTGTGTTCCTTTAGAAAAGTAGGTCCACTCTGATTCCAGGACAGAGACATAGCCTCAGGATATAAGTAACAACCTGTTCTCTCAGACTTAGACTCTACTGTAGATCCTATTGTATAGCTGCAACACATTAATCCAGAAATTGAGAATGGTTAGGGGCATGAGTTTTCCCTAACAATAACATCTGACCAGGGAACACTCTGTGAGTGTTTTTTTGTTGTCAAGATACACGTTTTTTTCTAGACAAGGTCAGTTGATGGCAGAATGCACCTTAAAGGTGGTTGCCAACCGTCATCTAAAGTCCACAGAAGAAGAATACTGAAGGAGGAGAGATTACAAGAAACTAATTAGGCTTCCCCTTTCATCTGTGTATTAATTGTCAGAGAAAAGAACACACAATTTTGTGCGACTCAAAATGGGTCAAAATTCTACAAAGATCCAGAAAAAAATGACCTTGTGCATTTTTGGTATAGTAAAACCCCAATGTTTATATCCCAGGACAAATTAGCTAGCAACAGCAAGCTATCTAGTGTGTGCCCTTTCTAGTCAGCCTGTTTCTGAAACAGCTTCTCAGAAATCCGCAGTAGGCTTATTTCCCATGTTACTCACTGCCCGGTGGCCTCGGTGAGGTAAGATGAACCTGCCATATTGGTAAATGGGAAATGTTTATAGATATAATTTGTTTTTGTACTCTAACCCCTTTTTCTCGCCAATTTCATGATATCCAAGTAGTTACAGTTTTATCCCATCGCTGCAACTCCCCCACAGACTCGGGAGAGGCAAAGATCGAGAGCCAAGCGTCCACCAAAACATGACCCCAAGCCGCACTGCTTGCTTAAGCCAGAAGCTTAAACCAGAAGCCAGCCGCACCAATGTGTCGGAGGAAATACCATCCAGCTTAGCTTGCAGGCGCCCGGCCCACCACAAGGAGTCACTAGAGCGCAATGGGACAAGGACCTCCCCTAACCCAGACAATGCTGGTCCAATTACCTGGGTCTTGGGTCTCCTGGTCATGGCCAGCTGTGACACAGCCTGGAATAGTACCCTGGTCTGTAGTGACACCTCAAACACTGTGATGCAGTGCCGTAGACTGCTGCGCCACTCGGGAGGCCCAAAACTGCATTGCAACATACCGAGATCTCTTCTCAGAACTATGAGTAGTCTTATTTACCATTTACTCACTGCCCGGTGTCCTCACTGAGGCAAGATGAACCTGCCATCTTGGTAAATTAAAATAATCTACCCATCTCCACTGTGAAGTAATCACCCCATGCAGATTTCTTTTCAGAGCTATGAGTAGGCTGTTCTCATCTGATGCACAGCCCAGTGGCCTTGTTGAGGCAAGATGAGTTGTCATGGTAAATTTGTAAATTGGTAAATTACAATATTCTACCTGTGAACCGAACCAACCATCTGCAGCTATACTGTTGTAACGTCTGCTTCCAACTCAGTCTCAAACACGTACTGTAGATCCCCTGAATGTAGCTCACTTTCCAGCTCACTTTCCAGCTCACACTCTCAAACACATACAGTGCCTTGCGAAAGTATTCGGCCCTCTTGAACTTTGCGACCTTTTGCCACATTTCAGGCTTCAAACATAAAGATATAAAACTGTATTTTTTTGTGAAGAATCAACAACAAGTGGGACACAATCATGAAGTGGAACGACATTTATTGGATATTTCAAACTTTTTTTACAAATCAAATCAAAAACTGAAAAATGGTGCGTGCAAAATTATTCAGCCCCCTTAAGTTAATACTTTGTAGCGCCACCTTTTGCTGCGATTACAGCTGTAAGTCGCTTGGGGTATGTCTCTATCAGTTTTGCACATCGAGAGACCGACATTTTTTCCCATTCCTCCTTGCAAAACAGCTCGAGCTCAGTGAGGTTGGATGGAGAGCATTTGTGAACTGAAGTTTTCAGTTCTTTCCACAGATTCTCGATTGGATTCAGGTCTGGACTTTGACTTGGCCATTCTAACACCTGGATATGTTTATTTTTCAACCATTCCATTGTAGATTTTGCTTTATGTTTTGGATCATTGTCTTGTTGGAAGACAAATCTCCGTCCCAGTCTCAGGTCTTTTGCAGACTCCATAAGGTTTTCTTCCAGAATGGTCCTGTATTTGGCTCCATCCATCTTCTCATCAATTTTAACCATCTTCCCTGTCCCTGCTGAAGAAAAGCAGGCCCAAACCATGATGCTGCCACCACCATGTTTGACAGTGGGGATGGTGTGTTCAGCTGTGTTGCTTTTACGCCAAACATAACGTTTTGCATTGTTGCCAAAAAGTTCAATTTTGGTTTCATCTGACCAGAGCACCTTCTTCCACATGTTTGGTGTGTCTCCCAGGTGGCTTGTGGCAAACTTTAAACGACACTTTTTATGGATATCTTTAAGAAATGGCTTTCTTCTTGCCACTCTTCCATAAAGGCCAGATTTGTGCAATATACGACTGATTGTTGTCCTATGGACAGAGTCTCCCACCTCAGCTGTAGATCTCTGCAGTTCATCCAGAGTGATCATGGGCCTCTTGGCTGCATCTCTGATCAGTCTTCTCCTTGTATGAGCTGAAAGTTTAGAGGGACGGCCAGGTCTTGGTAGATTTGCAGTGGTCTGATACTCCTTCCATTTCAATATTATCGCTTGCACAGTGCTCCTTGGGATGTTTAAAGCTTGGGAAATCTGTTTGTATCCAAATCCGGCTTTAAACTTCTTCACAACAGTATCTCGGACCTGCCTGGTGTGTTCCTTGTTCTTCATGATGCTCTCTGCGCTTTTAACGGACCTCTGAGACTATCACAGTGCAGGTGCATTTATACGGAGACCTGATTACACACAGGTGGATTGTATTTATCATCATTAGTCATTTAGGTCAACATTGGATCATTCAGAGATCCTCACTGAACTTCTGGAGAGAGTTTGCTGCACTGAAAGTAAAGGGGCTGAATACTTTTGCACGCCCAATTTTTCAGTTTTTGATTTGTTAAAAAAGTTTGAAATATCCAATAAATGTCATTCCACTTCATGATTGTGTCCCACTTGTTGTTGATTCTTCACAAAAAAATACAGTTTTATATCTTTATGTTTGAAGCCTGAAATGTGGCAAAAGGTCGCAAAGTTCAAGGGGGCCGAATACTTTCGCAAGGCACTGTAGATCCCCTGAACGCAGCTCACTCTCCAGATCCCAATCACCTGAATTCTGATCACCTGTATGTCATTATTGGATATTTCGCGGCAGGGTAGCCTAGTGGTTAGAGCGTTGGACTAGTAACCGGAAGGTTGTGAGTTCAAACCCCCGAGCTGACAAGGTACAAATCTGTCGTTCTGCCCCTGAACAGGCAGTTAACCCACTGTTCCCAGGCCGTCATTGAAAATAAGAATTTGTTCTTAACTGACTTGCCTGGTTAAATAAAGGTAAAATAAAAAATAAAAAAAAAATTATCACACACTATTTAGTTCAGTTCTTTGCAACCCATCATTGTGAGGAATTGTTTGTTTGTGACACACGTCGAGTTGGAGCGCTGTTGTTCCCTTAATTTAATCCTACCATGTATGATGGTTTTGGCCTACCTCACTAACGTCGCCTTTTGCCTGATTTCCCGGATGATGTTACTAGCCTTTTCCCTGCATGTACTGTTGCCTTTTTGGACCCACTATGTATGGCGGCAGGTAGCCGAGTGGTTAGAGCGTTGGGCCAGCAAACGAAAAGGTTGCTAGATCGAATCCACGAGCTGACAAGGTAAAATTCTGTCATTCTGCCTCTGAACAAGGCAGTTAACCCACTGTTCCTAGGACGTCATTGTAAATAAGAATTATTATCTGACTTGCTAAAGGTAAACTTTTTTTTATATGACTTTCTGCCTGCCGCTGGACCCGGCTACCTGCCTCCTCCTGTGGGCAGTTGATTGGGATGTGTGCAGAAGGTCCCTGGTTCGCGCCCGGGTATGGGCGAGGGGACGGTCTAAAAATATACTGTTACACATACACGGCATGCACAAGCATACACAATAAGAGTGACAATGATCATCTTAAACCTAGGCCTACAATTGTCTACCTGAGCTGTGGGCTAATGTCAAACCTTATATGCCAGTAAGCCATCAGAGAAGAATACACACATGCTCAAATATGTTGGTACCCATTGAAATAATGCTTAATTCCTCCTGAAAAGTGATGACATTTAAATATATTTTATCATGTAGACTTGCATGCCTTTGGTTTGTCATAGAATAAAGCAAAGAAGCTGTGAAAAGAGATGAATTATTGCTTATTCTACAAATATATTCTAAAATGGCCTGGACACATTTGTTGGTACCCCTTAGAAAAGATTATAAATAATGGAATTATAGTGATATTTCAAACTAATTTGTTTCTTTAATTAGTATCACACGCCTTGAATCTTGTAATCAGTCATTCAGCCTATTTAAATGGAGAAAAGTAGTCACTGTGCTGTTTGGTATTATTGTGTGCACCACACTGAACATGTACCAGAGAAAGCAAAGGAGAGATTTGTCTGAGGAGATCAGAAAGAAAATAATAGACAAGCATGGTAAAGGCTACAAGACCATCTCCAAGCAGTTGCAAATATTATTTAGAAGTTTAAGGTTCATGGAACTGTAGCCAACTTCCCTGGGCGCAGCCGCAACAGGAAGATTAACCCCAGATTGAACAGAAGGATAGCGCGAATGGTAGAAAATGAACCAAGGATAACTGCCAAAGAGACACAAGCTGAACTCCAAGGTGAAGGCACATCAGCCAGCTGGTTTCTTCACGCATCGCAGCAACAGAAACAAGCATCTATCTGGTAAGAAGAAGGGCGGGGGTGTATGCCTTATGATTAACGAGACGTGGTGTGATCATAACATACAGGAACTCAAGTCCTTCTGTTCACCTGATTTAGAAATCCTCACAATCAAATGCAGACCGCATTATCTACCTAGAGAATTCTCTTCGATTATAATCACAGCCGCATATATCCCACCCAAGCAGACACATCGATGGCCCTGAACAAACTTCATTTAATTCTATGTAAACTGGAAACCACATATCCTGAGGCTGCATTTATTGTAGCAGGAGATTTTAACCAGGCTAATCTGAAAACAAGGCTCCCTAAACTCTTATCAGCATATCAATTGTGCAACGAGGGCTGGCAGAACCCTAGATCATTGTTATTCTAACTTCCACGAGGCATATAAGGCCCTCCCCCCACCATCCTTTTGGAAAAGCTGACCACGACTCCATTTTGTTGCTTCCAGCCTATAGCTCCCGCGCTCAGGGCTGTTCAACGCTGGTGGGCTCCATGGAAGAAGACCCAAGAGGACTCCACTTTTGAAAGAAAACATTTTTTTTAAAAACAGGAATTTGCTAAAATGCATATTGACAAGCCACAATCCTTCTGGGAGAATGTCATTTGGCCAGATGAGTCAAAACTGGAGCTTTTTGTCAAGTCACATCAGCTCTATGTTCACAGACGAAAAAATGACGCTTTCAAAGAAAAGAACACCATACCTACAGTGAAACATGGAGTAGGCTCGGTTATGTTTTAAGTTGTCTGAAAGCTCTCTCCAACAGAATGTTTAATTAAGTGATACCACGCTTGATAGCCAACAGCTAATCACCATGTGGGTGATAAACAAGCCCTCAGCATGCTAGGTAACGCTAGTATCAACAGGAAGCTATAACAAGTCTGATTGGTCATTGCACACACCATTTGCACACACTGTATATAGACTTTATTTTTTTCTATTGTGTTATTGACTGTACGCTTGTTTACTCCATGTGTAACTCTGTGTTGCTGTTTGCTTTGCTTTATTTTGGCCAGGTCACAGTTGTAAATGAGAACTTGTTCTCAACTAGCTTACCTGGTTAAATAAAGTTGAAAAAAATAAAATAAAAAAATATATAGTGTCAGCTTCCCAGCTAAGGTCGAAGGTGAAAAAAAGTTTAGGGTTAAAGTTAGAATTAGAAGTGGTAATAGTTTTTTTTAATGAGCTGTACTTCTGTGCTTAGTGATAGAAACCCAGTAATAATGTTGAGAGATATCAACGCATATATGGCGGCCCACAGCATTTGGGTCAGCACTAGGATGGTAGATACGAGTCATGCTCAGCTACTGTGTCACGGATCCCTCCGGAACTGTCATTATGCACATCTGGTCCCTATTCCCATTGATTAGTAATTGTATAAGTGTGCCCTTTGTTCACCATTGTCCTGTCGATTATTGTTCCCATGTCCGTTGGTTGTGTGAGTACCTATGTGTTGGTGCAGCTGTTATGCTGTGTGCTATATATAATGTCTATTACAGGTATTGTCCTGTGTCATTCAACGAGGTTTGCCCTCGCTCTTTTGTTTGGGTACAGCCCGGTGTTTTGTATACGTGTTTGTTTTGGGTGTATTAAAAACCCTTATTGTTTATTCTTGCACCTGTCTCCAAACCCTTTATACCAGCGTGACAGAATAACCGACCATTAAGGGAGACAGCAGGAATGGCCCGTCCGACACCGCCGCTACTTCGGCAGCTGCAACTGGGCCGTCCGACGTCGCCACAACCGGCCCATCCGACGCCACTGCAACTGGTCCATCTGGGGCCGCTTCTACTTCGGCAGCTGGCCTGTCCAAAGACGATGCAACCTCAGCAGCTGCATCGGGTCCTGATCGACCCGTACTGCGTTCCTGTGATGGGGGGGGGGTACTATCACTGATCTGTCCGGAACTGTCATCACGCACACCTGGTCCCTATTCCCATTGATTAGAAATTGTATAATTGTGCCCTTTGTTCACCGTTGTCCTGTTATTGTTCCCATGTCCGTTGGTCATGTGAGTACCTATTCTTTGGTGTAGCTGTTATGCTGCCTGCTTTATATATTTTGTATTACGGGTATCGTGCGTTCAACGAGGTTTACCCTGTTTTGGGTGCATTAAAAACCCCTATTGTGTATTCTTGGATTCTCCAAATCCTTTATACCAGCATGACATACTAAGCTATATTTTTGATACTTCAAGATACCCCGGTTAGACTCTTTTATTGGTTAACAATTTTATGGGCCTTTCTTCCACACTACCTGATATACAGTAGATGTCCTGGGCTGTCCACAACAACCTCTGTAACGCCATGTGTTCAAGACCGGTACTATTGCCATACCAGGTTTTGAGGGCCCATGCCAAACTCTGTTGCGCCTTCTTCACGACTGTGCATGTGTGTTAGGATCATTTTAAGTCTTTAGTGATATAGACACAGAGGAACTTGAAGATCTCGACCTGCTCCACTGCAACCCCGTCAATATGGATGGGGGGTGTGGTCTCCCCCCGTTTCCTGTAGTCCACGATCATCTCATTGGTCTTACTGACCTTGAGGGGGAGACGTTGTTGCTCTGGCACCAAACTGCCAGATCTCTGACCTCCTCCCTGTAGGCTGACTCATCGTCACTGGTGATCAGGCCTACCACCGTTGTGAAGTCAGCAAACTTGATGATGGTGTTGGAGTCATGCGTGGCCACACAGTCATGGGTGAACTACAGGAGGGGACTAAGCACTCACCCCTGTGGGGCCCTAGTATTAAGGGTCAGCTTGGCGGAGGTTACTTACCCTTACCACTTGGGGTCGGCCCGTCAGGAAGTCCAGGATCCAGTTACAGATGGAAGTGTTCAAACCCAGAGTCCTAAGATTTGTGACGAGCTTGGAGAGGACAATGTTGTTGAATGCTGAGCTGTAGTCAATGACCAGCATTCTCAACTACATCATGGTTAAAAGTATGTGGACACGTGCTTTTCAACCATCTCATTCCAACATTCCTCTTCTCTAGGTGGGTGTGGGCAGTGTGGAGAGTAATGTGTGGAGAGTAAGACTAGGTCATCCATGGATCTTTTGGGGAGGTATGCAAATTGGAATAGGTCTAGGGTGTCTGGGATGGCGGAGCTAATGTGTGTCATAACCAGCCTCTCTCTCAAAATACTTCATTCATGATTCCAGAAGTGAGTGCTGGCATGAAGCCTTAGAGTTCTTGGGGACAGGAAGGATAGTGGTCACACGGAGAGGTTGAAAGCTACTGTGAATATGCCTGCCAGCTGTTCTGTACGTGCTCTGATAACCCGCCCTGGAATATGGGCCACACGGCCTTGTGGGTGTTGACCTGATTAAAGACCTTTCTCATGTCGGCCTCAGTGAGCGAGATCAACAAATGTGTTATTTCATAGTTGTGATGTCTTCACTATTATTCTACAATGTAGAAAATAGTCCAAATAAAGAAAATCCAAGAATGTGTAGGTGTCCAAACTTTTGACTGGTACTGTAAGTATGTGTATTTTTTACATTTTAGTCATTTAAGTGATTTCATTTCCACATCAGTAATGCTATTGTGTATGGTAATTATACAAGATAAGTACCCTGCTTAAAACTACTTCAGTGATTTAAGGCGAACATATGAAGTAGAGCTTGAACCGGTTACTCTGTTGAAACTACCTGCTTTGCCGTGAACATTCAGACCTTTTTGTAGAGGTTTTAGTTTTCTTGCATACAGGCAGGCGACACTATGGCTACATTTGCACATGCAGCACAATTCTGATATGTTTTCCACTAATTGTTATTTTGATTAATCACATCAGATCTTTTCACATCAGATCTTTTGCAGCTGATCTGACTGGTGAAAAGATACATTACTGAAAAATATATCGGAAATGGGCTGCCTGTTTGACCAAGTTACAAAACACCAAGTGGAGTAGTTGTAGTAATCCACAACAAGGGAGGACATTTTCAAGAAAGCAGAGGAGCAAAAAGTCGAAAAAGAGGACTTGAAAACAATAATAATGAAGGGGGGAAAATATGGGTGGAGATGTGTAGGGAGGGGTTCAAAATCCAGGAGAGCTGTGTTTTTTATTTTTATTTTTTAACAGGGATCCTTTTCTGAGATCTTAGAGTCGACACACAGCCCTCCTTCACACACATTCCTAGTCAGCCCTGCGCCTCTGCCACCGACCCCGTTCTCACTGGACGACCCTGTCACAGCTGCTTCATGGGAAAACAGAAGGCACTTATGGACAAGCTAGTGAGGACCTTTCAGATCCGCCACATGTTGCTACGCCAGGCTCTGGCAGAGTGCTTGGGAACCCTGATTCTCATGGTGAGTGGGGACTGTTCCACGTCACTAGAGTAGCATTACCTATGTAAATAAAACCCTTCTCTTGAGTCTAAGCCTTTAGAGGGCGATATCTACTAAGCTAACATGTGAAATTGTTTTAAGATGGTCATAGGGAAGGAAGTATGCTTTGAAGTGTTTTTCCTATATCTGAGACCTGTAGTTAACCTCTTTAGTTTTGGCACATTCTACCCCCTATTCACTTCTATTCATTTTACCGCCCAGTACCAGGTTACCTTCAGACAAGTCTTATTAACCTTGTGGGCGTCTTAGAGCAAAACAGCTATCATGTCTGCGTTCGTGAGAGTCTCATTTTTGGATCGTCCAAATAGCTTCTAGCTCAAAACGTTAAGACTTAACAGACGTTTTTGTGAAAGGGAACTTTTCGGCATCCTCTCATGTCTAACAAACACCCATCTCGGGAAGCGGAGATCTACATCAGTAGATTCAGTGGATTGAAAGGCAGCTCATGCAAAAAAAACAGGAAGTCTCTAGCATAAACACACAGGTTTTTATTTAATATAATGGGATGTCATCAGACATCGACCTCAGAGTGTTATGAGTGTGTGACTGTCAATAGGAAACACAGTGCATTACTATCATTAGCTATCCAACAAGTAGGAGCTGATTGACAGCTTGTGGGTGTGAAAAGAATGTCCTCCAAAATCTAGATGAGGGAGGTTATTAACCCAATTGATTGTTTATTGAATTTTTTTTCATGTCAAAGAATTACACTGAAAATGAACATCCTTTACTTTAAATGAATACATTTAAATAATATTGTTTTCCATATAACCAGGTAATTAATTCTGAGAGAAAGTGAAGTCATCAGATAATTATTAATACTTCCTTGTTGATATTACATTCCATATTTACACGGATTCACTGTGTTTTGTAAAATATAGAAATTGATCTATAATTAATGCACAAACATATTCACATGCATACCGCTGTAGGGAGAACTCAAAACCTAGCCAATATGAGACAAACCTACGGAATAGAATAGAATCGTATACTGCCCTCCAAGGTGAAAGATAATTGTCATGGAACCAACTCGTTCACGTAGGTAACTGAAAGGCACTAGCATCCTCATTGGTATTCAACTCAATCCAAATAAAGCACGTGAGATTAATACACAAACAGCAACCTGGTATCAACCATTTCCAATGGTAACCACCACACAGCACAACAACAGTAGCTGGAGCGAAGATACGAGAGGGGGTGGTCATGCCATCTGGTATTTTCCTAGCCTGCAGTGTGAGAGGTGTAACTTATGTCTGATCCGCTGTTTGGACACACTACTGAGTGAAGCGTTATGCCCCCCTGGCAAACACAACTCCCCTGGCCGTGGATGCCTGAAGGCAGGTCTTCTCTGCTCTAAAGAAAGCTCCACAGGTAGATATCTAGCTAGGATCTTCAATAGACACCATAACCCACCTACCACAACACACTCTTGATCAAATGCATATAGAAAGCTTTATATATTCCCATGGAAACTCGGCACCAAAGTATGTTTCAGTATGATCCACCATGCTGCTTGGTTGAATATACAGTTGAAGTCGGTATTTTACATACACTTAGGTTGGAGTCATTAAAACTCATTTTTCAACCACTCCACAAATTTCTTGTCAACAAACTATAGTTTTGGCAAGTCGGTTAGGACATCTACTTTGTGCCAGACACAAGTAATTTTTCCAACAATTGTTTACAGACAGATTATTTCACTTCTAATTCAATGTATCACAATTCCAGTGGGACAGAAGTTTACATACACTAAGTTGACTGTGCCTTTAAACAGCTTGGAAAATTCCTGAAAATTATGTCATGGCTTTAGAAGCTTCTGATAGGCTAATTGGCATCATTTGAGTCATTGCTGCAGGAGGGACTGGTGCACTTCACAAAATAGATGGCATTATGAGGATGGAAAATGATGTGGATATATTGAAGCAACATCTCAAGACATCAGTCAGGAAGTTAAAGCTTGGTTGTGAATGGGTCTTCCAAATGTACAACGACCCCAAGCTTACTTCCAAAGTTGTGGCAAAATGGCTTAAGAACAACAATGTTAAGGCATTGGAGTGGCCATCACAAAGCCCTGACTTCAATCCTATAGAAAATGTGTTGGCAGAACTGAAAAAGCATGTGCCAGCAAGGAGGCCTACAAACCTGATTCAGTTACACCAGCTCTGTCAGGAGGAATGGGCCCAAATTCACCCAATTTTTTGTGGGAAGCTTGTGAAAGGCTACCCGAAATGTTTGACCCAAGTTAAGCAATTGAAAGGCAATGCTACCAAATACTAATTGAGTGTATGTAAACTTCTGACCCACTGGGAATGTGATGAAAGAAATAAAAGCTGAAATAAATTGTTCTCTCTAATATTATTCTGACATTTCACATTCTTAAAATAAAGTGGTGATCTTAACTGACCTAAGACAGGGGATTTTTACTAGGATTATATTTCAGGAATTGTGAAAAACTGAGTTTAAATGTATTTGGCTATGGTGTATGTAAACTTCTGACTACAACTGTATGCCTGTGCCAGATAATCAGCCAACCAGCGACCCCCACTGCACACCACCACGGCCCCTGGGCTCCGCAGCAAACCCATATCAACACACATACACACCACCCATGGGCTCCGTAGCACATTCAAAACGACACAAGCACGGCTTCTCGGGTCAATGTAAGCCACACCCCAAGGCAAGATCTGTAGTAAGCTTAGTGGCACAGAAAGAGGGGACTCAGGTCAAATGGTTGGAGGTGTTTACCATCATTGGTGACCTATTTTCTACCCTCTGTCTGTTTATCTGAGCGCTATACAGACCTAAAGTCTTAAAACTCATTTGAAATAAGTACTGGACCACCGCTCGACCACAGGCATTTTTGGAATCCTGATGGGAAGATGGATGGAGCCAAATACAGGACCATTCTGGAAGAAAACCTGATGGAGTCTGCAAAAGACCTGAGACTGGGACGGAGATTTGTCTTCCAACAAGACAATGATTCAAAACATAAAGCAAAATCTACAATGGAATGGTTCAAAAATAAACATATCCAGGTGTTAGAATGACCAAGTCAAAGTCCAGACCTGAATCCAATCGAGAATCTGTGGAAAGAACTGAAAACTGCTGTTCACAAATGCTCTCCATCCAACCTCACTGAGCTCGAGCTGTTTTGCAAGGAGGAATGGGAAAAAATGTCAGTCTCTCGATGTGCAAAACTGATAGAGACATACCCCAAGCGAATTACAGCTGTAATCGCAGCAAAAGGTGGCGCTACAAAGTATTAACTTAAGGGGGCTGAATAATTTTACACGCCCAATTTTTCAGTTTTTGATTTGTTAAAAAAGTTTGAAATATCCAATAAATGTCGTTCCACTTCATGATTGTGTCCCACTTGTTGTTGATTCTTCACAAAAAAATACAGTTTTATATCTTTATGTTTGAAGCCTGAAATGTGGCAAAAGGTCGCAAAGTTCAAGGGGGCCGAATACTTTCGCAAGGCACTGTATAGTCTATTCCTTTATGGGGAGGGGGGGGGGTCAGTGTAAACATCAACAAAATGTAACACAACAACACATTACAATGTTCACATTGCTTTGGTCACCCATGCAGAGTCTCTCTCATCTCACATGTCTCTCTCCTCTCCCTGTAGATGTTTAGCTGTGGTGAGGTGGCCCAGCTGGTGCTGAGTGGTGGCTCCCATGGAATGTTCCTCACCATCAACTTTGCCTTTGGTTTCGCTGCCACATTGGGTATACTGGTCAGCGGACAGGTCTCAGGTGATGGGGGCACATTATCGCTCTTACTTCCTCTGAAATCAAAGGTCAGGAAAATAAGAGTTTTCATTAGTCCAGACATTACTGTCTAATAGTAGCAAGTCTATTGGGAGTGATCAGTTAAACTATTGTGACAGACACATTCTACCTAATGTAAACTAACAGTAATTTCAACTGCAATATTTAGAGACAGGAGACAGAGAGAGAGAGAGAGAACTGCAAACAGTGGAAATCCGAGAGGCATACAGAGGAACAAAGAATGACACTCGCTTGCCCCTCAAATTTCAAAGTTATTGGGTCCATGAATGAAAGGAAAGTGTGAAATTACAAATTGAGTTATTTCTTCATTCACTATAAAAGCAAATCAAAAGGCAGGCAGCACAGAGAGTTCCGCAGTTCACTTGTGCCCACGTCTTCAATGCCTTCATAATGAGGCTGTCGCCCTCTAATACAGATGGCAGCTGTGAAAATAAGACTTGTATAATTAGGGACCTCCTACCATGCCGCAATTTAAGCTGCAAACGCAAGGTGAGAGGAGGGAGACCGACACCTACGTGAATGCGCAGTCTGAACAGTTCATTAGGTTTTCTACTTCAAGGTTTTAAAGGGCAAATCTACTGTAGCTTCATGGGATCATTTTCGGGGCCTTTTCATCGCTCCAATTTACTGTGTGTCACAGAGACCTGCCATCCTAACAGGTATTTACTGAGTCTACTATTAATGGCAGATAGTCTCGGGTCCTTTATTCCCCTCTGAGAAAAGGTTTTAAGAGAATCATCTATGGTCTTGATATGCTCGGGTTGTTTTCTCTCATTTAGAGAAAATCAGGAGGAGACTTGGTTTAAAGAGGGATGGTCTTGGGTGTTTTTTACTCAGAGAAAATGGAATAGAATGAAACTGAGAAATGGCCATTCACCATTTGCCAAATTGTTCTTTATCACAGGAGGCCACCTGAACCCAACTGTAACCTTCCCTCTCTGTATATTGGGGAGAGAACCTTGGAGGAAGTTCCCTGTGTTTTTCTTATTCCAGACTCTGGGGGCCTTCCTGGGATCTGGGATCATATTTGGCATGTATTCTGGTGAGGGGAATTTGGAAATGTTTTATGATGATAAATGTCCAAACAACAACAACAACAACAGTTTTTCTAGTTGCCATGTTCTACTGAACACATTCAAGACTTTCAAAGTTTAGACTTAAATAACTGTTATTTTCTCCCTAAGGGAGTTTCAAGGTTATACAGCTACTGTAGATGGTACTGTACCACACACAATGTGGTATCTTATATGTTACCATGGTTTCTCCAGATGCATTGTGGGACTATGGCCAAGGAACACTGATCGTTTAGGGGGAGAATGCCACTGCTGGGATCTTTGCTACCTATCCCTCCAAACATCTCACTCTGGTTAATGGATTCTTTGACCAGGTACATTCACAATATTATAGTATATTAGTGCATCCATATTAGGACAGTCTCTGAATCACAATAAGTTATATGGACTAATATCCTGTATGGAAACCATAGTATATAACAACAACAAGCACATATAATCAACAAAACACACAACAACCATATACAACTGAGCCTGGCTGTGTTACAGATGATAGGCATGGCTGCCCTGATCATGTGTATCCTGGCCATCGTGGACCCCTACAACAACCCTATTCACCGGGGATTGGAGGCCTTCACGGTGGGCTTTGTGGTGCTGGTCATCGGTCTGTCCATGGGCTTCAACCCTGCCAGAGACCTGGGCCCACGCATATTTACTGCCCTGGCTGGCTGGGGTAGCGAGGTCTTCACGTGAGTCTCCTTAGGGTTTTTCTCCTGTTTTTTGCTTTCTGTGTTTTCTTTCTTTCCAATAATGACTTAAATAAAGCATGTCTTATGGGAAGTTTTATCTTACCATAAGTTATTAAAGATACTCTGCTCTCACTATTTACTCTGCATAGACATACAATCTTGTCTCTGTCTTGGTCTCCCACAGAGCTTATTCCTACTGGTTCTTTGTGCCCATCTTTGCCCCCTTCATTGGTGTGGTGGTGGGCATGACGGTGTACCAGCTGATGGTGGGGTACCACGTGGAGGGAGAGGCACGGGAGAATAGGGAAGAGGAAGAAAAGGAGGAGCAAGAGGAGATGCTTAAAATGTCCAGCCTCTATGTAGATAAAACCTCTATGTAGATAATATACTGTACGTCTTTGTAGTATTTTCTTACATATTTAATGTCTTTCCTTAGTGACAAACTCATTTCTTAAAGGGGATTAATAAAATATGATTCAATCAATTATTCCTTACATACCACCAGGTTCAAACCCTGAAGACAGTAGGGATCGATAGAGACCATTTGTCAACAGTACACACACACACACACACACACACACACACACACACACACACACACACACACACACACACACACACACACACTGTATCTGCAGCTTCAGTATGCAACCTACTTTCAACATCAGAAACTCCTTCAAATCTAGAAAATAACAAAACAAAAACAGTCTTCGCTTATGCCGCCTTGCTGACAAAACTGCAATAGTGATGCTTTGGCACAGAAAAAAATGGAAAACAGAAGATTCAAAGCAGAAGTAGTATCACCTCTCACTCATTTGAAATGTGGTGCTGTGTTGAATTTGTGTCGGGATCTAAGAGATGAGATGACACCTAGATAATGCCAAAAAAAGGAAGTTGAGCACCCAGTATACAGTTTTGCCATTTTTACTATGCTTTGCCCTTATAGTTAGGATTCTGGCTCTACTGAATTCAATATACAATGAACTATAATCTAATTGTACGCATTGTGCACAAATTGTACACATTAATTGTACACATATACAGTACCAGTCAACATTTTGGACACACCTACTCATTCCAGGGTTTTTCTTGATTGTTACTATTTTCTACATTGTAGAATAATTGTGAAGACAACAAAACTATAAAATAACACATATGGAATTATGTAGGAACCAAAAATGTGTTAAACAAATCAATTTCTGAAATGTTTCAAAGTGGCCACCCTTTGCTTTGATGACAGCTTTGCACACTCTTGGCATTTTCTCAAACAGCGTCATGAGGAATGTTTTTCCAACTGTGTGAAAGGAGTTCCCACATATGCTGAGCACTCGTTGGCTGCTTTACCTTCACTCTGTGGTCCAACTCATCCAAAACCATCTCTATTGGGTTGAGGTCGGGTGATTGTGGAGGCCAGGTCATCTGATGCAGCACTCCATCACTCTCCTTCTTGGTCAAATAGCCCTTACACAGCCTGGAGCTGTGTTCTGGGTCATTGTCCTGGTGGGGGAAAAAATGATAGTCCCACTAAATGCTGACAAAAAGGGATGGCCTATCGCTGCAGAATGCTGTGGTTGCCATGCTTTTTAAGTGTGCCTTGAATTCTAAATAAATCACTGACAGTGTCACCAGCAAAGCACCCCCACTCCATCACACCTCCTCCATGCTTCACGGTGTGTCCAAACTTTTGACTGGTACTGTAAATCAGACACTAACACTCTGACCAGGCCATACAGTAGGTAGTACATGCATTACCATTAGAGGGGCGCTGCAGCATTGCCAGTATGATACTACTATCATAATAAATGTGAGTGAGCTCTATCAAAGAGCTATGCGTAACAGATTACTAAAATCTTTACAATCACTTTCATGTTCTTTCCCTCAGCTCAGCAGTCTCACTGGTGATATGCTAGGTTTTTCTTTAAAAATAAAGGAGAGCCGCACACTCTAGGAACTCATATGCAAAAAATATTTATGTCCAACGTTTCGACAGACAAGCTGTCTTCATCAGGGTATAATGACAAACACTGCGAGATGATTCATTTATATAGTGTCAAAAGACACACACAGCTGTCTGTAATCATGTAGGCTTATGTAGCCAAATTGTATCTATGATCGTATGCTATCCATTTTTGTTTTTTGCATGCTATTTTAATATATGAGAATTAACCAATGATATCAGGCCACAACTGGCCATGATTACAGACACCTGTGTGTGCCTTTTGACACTATATAATCGAGTCATCCAGCAGTGTTTGTCATTATACCCTGATGAAGACAGCTTGTCTGTCGAAACGTTGGACAGAAATATTTTTGCATCTGAGCTCCTAGAGTGTGTGGCTCTCCTTTAAATGTAAGTGTTCTACTCCGTTAGCCAGCACCTCGCCTAAATAGGTGTGCATTTCTTTTGCCTCTAGATTATGCTAGGTTTTTCTACCTCTTAACCTCTACCAGATGTGTACCAGATGCGCCTGTGTTCCTGGGACCTGAGCCAAATGTAACTTTGGACTGCTTTACAGCACACCATGAGAAAAAGAGACAAGACGAACGGTTGACTGCTTCAAGCAGCCTGAATAGCCCTTTACACTCACACCCGTATACAAAAAGGGTTCTTCAGCTGTCCCCATAGGACAAACCTTTTTGGTTCCAGGTAGAACCCTTTTGGGTTCCAAATATAGCACTCTATGTAAAGGGTTTTCCATGGAACCAACAAGGGTTCTACCTGGAACCAAAAATAGTTATTCAACGGATTCTCCTATATGGGGACAGCTGAAGAACCCTTTTAGGTTCTAGATAGAAAAAAGGTGCTAAGAGTGTAAGGGTTGAAAATGGCAGATTTGGGAACTGATAAACGACTAAATTGGAAAGCAATGGCTATAATGCTATAAATTATGTCAGAGTTCAGGCTCTGCACTTTACAGTGCTGTATGAGTTTTGACTGTAAGCCATTCAGAACTTGATCACCACACACGACAGGAATCCCTCCCCCTAATTGGGCAACGTTTTTTGCACATTTTTTATTGTCTGAGAGGGAAATGCTGTACATTAAGAGAACTCGATGTACACCGAACAAACATTTTAACACAACATGTTGGTCCCATGTCTGCCCAGTCATGTGAAATCCATATATTAGGGCCTAATGAATTTATTTCAATTTACTGATTTCCTTAAATGAACTGTAACTCAGTAAAATCTTTGACATTTTTGCATGTTGCATTAATATTTTTTGATCGGTATATGTAAAAAGATGAGACATTGAGGATTATAATAAATACCGCTTTGATGTCATACAAGTAACCCAAATCTGCACATCTAATTTACATATTATAAAACATATACAGTGTAAACGTTTATGATCACTATGTTTGATATGTTCGTACAAGTTACAAGATGACATGGCATCATACCCTGGGTTGTTCTGAACAGAATGAGCCTATGTTTGTCTATTGTGAAGAAAATATGCCTATATGACTCTTTTCTACACAAATCAAATCATATTTGTCACATGAGCCGTATACAACAGGTGTAGACTTTACCATGAAATACTTGCTCATGAGCCCCTCCTACAGAGTAAAAACATATTTTTTTAAATGTGACACAAGAGGAATGAAATACACAACAATGTAGATAAATGTAGAAACATTTATGTAGATTTATGTAGATAAGTGTGCATGGGTGCGAGGTATTTGAGATAGATATGTACATGAAGGCAGGGTAAAGTTACTAGGCATCGGGATGGATAATAATAAGAGTAAAATAAAGAACAGAGTAGCAGCAGCATATGATGAGTGTTAAAGTGTGTGTGGTGTTGTGTGTTTGTGTTGTGTTGGTATGTGTGTGTGTTTTATGTGTGTGTACGCATGTAGTATGTATGTGTGTGTGCGCATGTAGTGTATGTGAATGTGTGTAGGTTTTGTGTGAGTGTCCGTGTAGTGTGAGTGTGTGTGTGTATCTGGTGTGTATATATAGTCTTGTGAGTGTGCATAGAGTCAGTGCAAGATAGGGACAGTGTAACAATTGAATTAAAACTATTTAGCACTCGAATGGCTATTTAGCAGTCTTATGGCTAGTGGGTAGAAGCTGTCTCGGAGCCTGTTGGTCCGAGAGCTGATGCTCCGGTACCGTTTGCCAGATGGTCGCAGAGTGAACAGTCAATGGCTTGGGTGGCTGTAGTCTTTGGCAATTTTGCGGGCCTTCCTCTGACACCGCTTAATATAGGAGGAAGGGAGCTCGGCCCCAATGATGTACTGGGCTGTCCGTACCACACTCTGTAGCGCTTCGAGGGCAGTGCACGTCAAGGGCAGTGCATTTTCCATATCAAACGATGGTGCAGCCAGTCAAGATGCTCTCGATGGTGCAGCTGTAGAACTTTGAGGATCCGAGGGCCAATGACAAATCTTTTTAGCCTCCTAAGGGGGAAGAGGCACTGTTGTGCCGTATTCACGACTGTGCAGGTGTGTGTGGACCATGTTAAGTCCTTAGTGATGTGGACGGCAAGAAACTTGAAGCTCTCGGCCCACTCCACCACAGCCCTGTTGATGTGGGCATTTTCTCCCGTCTTTCTTCTGTAGTCCACGATCAGTGTTACTAGCATTGAGGGAGAGGTTGTTGTTAAGGCACCACACTACTAAGTCTCTGACCTCCCTTATTGCCATCGGTGATCAGGCCTACCACCGTCGTATCATCTGCAAACTTGATGATGGTGAGGGAGTCATGCATGGCCATGCAGTCGTGGGTGAACAGGGAGTACAGGAGGGGAAGCACACACCCCTGAGTTACCCCAATGTTGAAGGTCAACGTGGCGGAGTTGTTGTTGCTTTTCCTAACCACTTGGGGCTGGCCCGTCAGGAAGTCCAGTGGCAGAGGGAGGTGTTCAGTCCCGGGATCCTCAACTTGGCGATGAGTTGGAGGGGACTACGGTGTTGAACGCTGAGCTGTAGTCTATGAACAGCATTCTCACATAGTTATTTCCCCTCTTGTCCAGGTGGGAGAGGGCAGTGTGTGCAATTGTGCAATTGTAAGTGCAATTGCGATTGCGTAACCTGTGGATCTGGGAGTGATATGGGAATTGGAGTGGGTCCAGGATGTCTGGGATGATGATGTTAGTGTGTCCTGACCAGCCTTTCAAAAACACTTCATAGTATAACAGATGTGAGTGCTACAGGGCGATAGTCATTTAGGCAGGTTACCTTGGTGTCCTTGGGAACAGGAACAATGGTGGTCAGCTTGAAACATGTTGGGATTACAGACTGGGACAAGGTGAGATTGTACCAGTCTTGTAGCCTCGTGTCGACTTCATCGGACCACTTCCATATTTAGTGCCTCAATGATGCTTCCTGTTTCAGCTTTTGTTTGTAAACAGGAAGCAGGCGAATAGAGTCATGGTCGGAATTACCGAAGGGAGGACGAGGGAGGGCATTGTATGCATTTCTGTAGGTAGAACAAAAGTGGTCTAGAGTTTTAGTGTCCCTTGTGGCGCAGGAGACGTGTTGGTAGAAGTGAGGTAAAACAGTCTCCACCGTTAAAGTCTCTGTCCACCAGAAATGCTGCCTCTGAGTGAACGGTTTCTTGTTTGTTTATGGCCCCATACAGTTTGAGGTGGTGTCGGCTTGTGGAGGGATGTAGACAGCTGTGATGATTTCGGATGAGAACTCTCTTGGTAGATTAAAGGATCTGCGGCTTACCATGAGCTATTCTATATCAGGTCAGCAAAAGCTCAAGATTTTCTTCACACTGGAAGCAGCTCACCAGTTGTTGTTTATGAATAGGCATATCCCTCCCCTTTGGATTTGCCAGAGGCCGCATTTGTCAGATCGTGCTGCTGCATGGAGAAATCACTGAGTAATACAGACGTAGAGTTATCCAGTCACGTCTCTGCAAGGCATATAATATTGCACCTTTCCGTGTCTCTCTGATAGGAGACTCTCGAACAAAGATCATCCATCTTATTCTCGAGTGGCTGGACATTTGCCAATAGAAGAGACGGGAGTGCCGATCGATTTTCTCTTCATCTTAGTCTCACCAGGATGCCGGCTTGTCTACGCCTGCTGCATTTTAATAGCCCATGAAACATAGGGATGGGGTTCGGTATGAAGAAGGGAACAGCTGAGTCAGAGTTGAAGTCGAAGTCATGGTTAGTAACTGTCGACCTGATGTTCAGAAGTGCTCAGAGATCATATGTGATAATAGTATGAACTTTCTGTACAAAAAAGTAAGGATAATCACCAGAAAAAAAGTCACTTTGTAGCAAACACACCAAAATTACGATCTGTTTCTCTGAATTGCCTTGTGAAAAACAAACTGTATGACCGTATTTTAAAACTTAGCTAGTCATGTTGGCAATAGAACAAACTTGACCAGCTAAACTTTTGGCAAACTCCAAGTGAGCTGTCATGTGCCTTTTACTGAGGAGTGGCTTCCATCTGGACCACTCTACCATAAAGGCCTGATTGGTGAAGTGCTGCAGAGATGGTTGTCCTTCTGGAAGGTTCTCCTATCTCCAAAGAGGAACTCTGGAGCTCTGTCAGAGTGACCATCGGGTTCTTGGTCACCTCCTTGACGAAGTCCCTTCTTCCCTGATTGCTCAGTTTTCCGGGCGGCCAGCTCCAGGAAGAGTCTTGGTGGTTCCAAACTTCTTCATTTTAAGAATGATGGAGGACACTGTGTTATTGAGAACCTTCAATGCTGCAGACAATTTTTGGTAACCTTCCCAAGATCTTTGCCTCGACACAATCCTGTCTCGGAGCTCTAGGGACAATTCCTTCAACCTCATGGCTTGGTCTTTGCTCTGACATGCACTGTCAACTGTGGGACCTAAAATAGACAGGTGTGTGCCTTTCCAAATCATGTCCAATCAATTGAATTTACCACAGGTGAACTCCAATGAAGTTGTAGAATCATCTCAAGGATGACCAAAGGAAACAAGATGAACCTGAGCTCAATTTCAAGTTTTATAGCAAAGGGTCTGAATACTAATGTAAAAAAGGTTTTTAATTTTTTTTTAATTTGCAAAAATGTCTAAAAACCTGTTGTCGATTTGTCATTGTGGGGCCTCGTGTGTAGATTGATGAGGGAAAATGTATTTAATCTATTTTAGAATAAGGCTGTAACGTAACTGTAAAGATGTGCGCTGAGAGTCGGAAGGCAAGTTCAGGGAGTGAGTGTTTTAAAAAATAAACACAACACAAAATATTAAACAGAAAAAGAAACAATAACGCCTGGGAAAGGAACTAAAGGGAGTGACATATATAGGGAAGGTAATCAGGGAGGTGATGGAGTCCATGTGAGTCTGATGACACGCAGGTGACCCTAACGAAGGTGAAAGGTGTGCGCCATAATGAGCAGCCTTTGACCTAGAGGCCAGAGATGGAGCACACATTACAGTAACAAAATGTGGAAAAGGGGAAGGGGTCTGAATACTTTCCTAATGCACTGTATTTTCATATTTCTTCTGTAACCAAAATTTCAATTTAGCCCTATCCATGCAGGCCAATTTCCACAAGTGTAAAGGGTTAAAAAGCTCAACATGTTTGTGGTAAATGTCAAAGAAATCAACAAAACAATAGGTGATTGACTATTTGTTTACCTCAAAATACAGATCCATAACCTTTAAGGGTTTGCCTCTTTACATTTCTTAGTACCAAATTCAGGGGTATCCTACTTGAACAAAGCAGTAACAGTTTCATATCGTAACCACAGCCTATACAATATCACACCGTCGTGTTGATTGGTTTTCAATCTGTTTTTATCAGGCATAAATCAGTTGTGGCCTACTAGCAAGATTTATGATAATAGTGTCAAAAGAGGGTAAAAGAGGATAAGATGTAGGCAGGTGTATTGTAGGCCTACATTTCGCACTCGTCTTGAGGACAGGGAAGTGGAGTTACTCTGATCTGTTCTTTATTAAAAAGCTATACTGCCTAGTAGTGAGTGTCTACTATACTATTGTTGGCTCACGTTAACAGAGAGGTTAAGTGACACACATGAACTCAACATATCACAGCTAATCTCATAAGAAACCAATAATTGGCCAACAATATAACAAAACTCTTCTTAATCTGTTCAAATTCTGTTCATTCCTTCAATGTGAAACAGCTGTGGCTATTGGCAGATAGAACATACCACAAGTCCAGGACCCAATCGCACAGGGCGGGGTTGAGATCCAGGGCCTCAAGCTTAATGATGAGCATGGAGGATACTATGACGTTGAATGCTGAGCTGTAGTCAATGAACAGCATTCTTACATACAGTGCCTTGCGAAAGTATTTGGCCCCCTTGAACTTTGCGACCTTTTGCCACATTTCAGGCTTCAAACATAAAGATATAAAACTGTATTTCTTTGTGAAGAATCAACAACAAGTGGGACACAATCATGAAGTGGAACGACATTTATTGGATATTTCAAACTTTTTTAACAAATCAAAAACTGAAAAATTTCGCAAGCCACTGTAGGTATTCCTCTTGTCCAGGTGGGATAGGGCAGTGTGCAGTGTGGTGCGATTGCATCATCTGTGGACCTATTGGGGCAGTATGCAAATTGGAGTGGGTCTAGGGTATCAGGTAAGGTGGAGGAGATATGATCCTTGACTGGTCTCTCAAAGCACTTCATGATGACAAAAGTAAGTGCTATGGGGCGATTGTCATTCAGTTTCCTTTGCCTTCTTGGGTACAGGAACAATGATGGCATGTGGGAACAGCAGACTGGGATAGGGAGAAAATTAATATGTCCGTAAACACACCAGCCAGCTGGTCTGCGAATGCTCTGAGGACGTGGCTAGGGATGCCGTCTGGGCCAGCAGCCCTGCAATGGTTAACACGTTTAAATGTCTTACGTCGGCTATGGAGAAGAAGAGCCCACAGACCTTGGTAGCGGGCCGTGTCGGTGGCACTGTATTATCCTCAAAGCCGGCGAAGAAGGTTTTTAGTTTGTCTGGAAGCAAGACGTCGGTGTCCGTGACGTGGCTGAGTTTCTTTTTGTAGTCCGTGATTGTCTGTAGACCCTGAAACGGCTAGCTTAGTTAGCGGTGCGCACTAAATAGCGTTTCAATCGGTGACGTCACTTGCTCTGAGAGTAAGTAGTAGTGGTTCCCCCCGTGGCTTTTGTGGAGCGATGGGTAACGCTGCTTCGTGGGTGACTGTTGTTGATGTGAGCAGAGGGTCCCTGGTTCGCGCCCGGGTATGGGCAAGGGGACGGTTTAAAATTATACTGTTACATTGATGCTGTTGACCCGGATCACTGGTTGCTGCGGAAAAAGGAGGAAGGTCAAAAGGGGGGTGAGTGTAACGGATGTGAAATGGCTAGCTTAGTTAGCGTTTCAATCGGTGACGTCACTTGCTCTGAGACCTTGAAGTAGTAATTCCCCTTCACAGGCAAGTAGTTCCGTGGCTTTTGTGGAGCGATGGGTAACGATGCTTCGCTGGGTGACTGTTGTATATGTGTGCAGAGGGTCCCTGGTTCGCGCCCGGGTATGGGCGAGGGGACGGTCTAAAGTTTTATACTGTTACACACGTCTCATGTCTGAGCCGTTGAATTGTATGTATGTATATATATATATATATATATATATACAGTGGGGCAAAAAAAGTATTTAGTCAGCCACCAATTGTGCAAGTTCTCCCACTTAAAAATATGAGAGAGGCCTGTAATTTTCATCATAGGTACACTTCAACTATGACAGACAAAATGAGAGAAAAAAATCCAGGAAATCACATTGTAGGATTTTTTATGAATTTATTTGCAAATTATGGTGGAAAATAAGTATTTGGTCAATAACAAAAGTTTATCTCAATACTTTGTTATATACCCTTTGTTGGCAATGACAGAGGTCAAACTTTTTCTGTAAGTCTTCACAAGGTTTTTACAAGGTTGCTGGTATTTTGGCCCATTCCTCCATGCAGATCTCCTCTAGAGCAGTGATGTTTTGGGCCTGTTGCTGGGGCAATACGGACTTTCAACTCCCTCCAAAGATTTTCTATGGGGTTGAGATCTAGAGACTGGCTAGGCCACCTTGAAATGCTTCTTACGAAGCCACTCCTTCGTTGTGTTCGGGATGTGTCATGTCGTGTGTTCGGGATCATTGTCATGCTGAAAGACTCAGCCACGTTTCATTGTCAATGCCCTTGCTAATGGAAGGAGGTTTTCACTCAAAATCTCACGATACATGGCCCCATTCATTCTTTCCTTTACAAGGATCAGTCATCCTGGTCCCTTTGCAGAAAAACAGCCCCAAAGCATGATGTTTCCACCCCCATGCTTCACAGTAGGTATGGTGTTCTTTGGATGCAACTCAGCATCCGTTGTCCTCCAAACACGATGAGTTGAGTTTTTACCAAAAAGTTATATTTTGGTTTCATCTGACCATATGACATTCTCCCAATCTTCTTCTGGATCATCCAAATGCTCTCTAGCAAACTTCAGACGGGCCTGGACATGTACTGGCTTAAGCAGGAGGATACGTCTGGCACTGCAAGATTTGAGTCCCTGGTGGCGTAGTGTGTTACTGATGGTAGGCTTTGTTATTTTGGTGCCAGCTCAATTTTGTTTCTGGTGTCCTTTGACTGCTCTTTGGTCTTGGCCATAGTGGAGTTTGGAGTGTGACTGTTTGAGGTTGTGGACAGGTGTCTTTTATACTGATAACAAGTTCAAACAGGTGCCAGTAATACAGGTAACGAGTGGAGGACAGAGGAGCCTCTTAAAGATGAAGTTACAGGTCTGTGAGAGCCAGAAATCTTGCTTGTTTGTAGGTGACCAAATACTTATTTTCCACCATTTGCAAATAAATTCATGAATTCACAATTGGTGGCTGACTAAATACTTTTTTCCCCCACTGTATATACAGTTGAAGTCAGAAGTTTACATACACCTCAGCCAAATACATTTAACATTTCTGACATTTAATCTGAGTAAAACAGTTAGGATAACCACTTTACTTTAAAAATGTGAAATGTCAGAATAATAGTTGAGAGAATTATTTATTTCAGCTTTTAATTCTTTCATCACATTCCCAGTGTGTCAGAAGTTTACATACGCTCAATTGGTATTTGGTAGGATTGCCTTTAAATTGTTTCACTTGGGTCAAACCTTTCGGGTAGCTTTCCACAAGCTTCACACAATACGTTGGGTGAATTTTGGCCCATTCCTCCTGACAGAGCTGGTGTAATTGAGTCAGGTTTGTAGGCCTCCTTGCTCACACACGCTTTTTCAGTCTGCCCACACATTTTCTATAGGATTAAGGACAGGGCTTTGAGATGGCCACTCCAATACTTGGTCATTGTCCATTTGGAAGACCCATTTGCGACCAAGCTTTAACTTCCTGACTGATGTCTTGAGATATTGCTTCAATATATCCACATATTTTTCCATCCACATAATTTTCCTACCTCATGATCCCATCTATTTTGTGAAGTGCACCAGTCCCTCCTGCAGCAACGCAACCCCACAACATGATGCTGCCACCCCCGTGCTTCACGGTTGGGATGGTGTTCTTCGGCATGCAAGCCTCCCCCTTTTTCCTCTGAACATAACGATAGTCATTATGGTCAAACAGTTCTATTTTTGTTTCATCAGACCAGAGGACATTTCTCCAAAAAGTACGATCTTTGTCCCCATGTGCAGTTGCAAACCGAAGTCTGGCTTTTTTATGGCGGTGTTGGAGCAGTGGCTTCTTCCTTGCTGGGAAGCCTTTCATATTTTGTCGATATAGGACACGTTTTACTGTGGATATAGTTACTTTTGTACCTATTTCTTCACAAGGTTCTGGGATTACTGTTCTGGGATTGATTTTCACTTTTCGCACCAAAGTACATTCATCTCTAGGAGACAGAACACGTCTCCTTCCTGAGCAGTATGTGGTCCCATGGTGTTTATACTTGCGTACTATTGTTTGTACAGATGAACGTGGTACCTTCAGGCATTTTGAAATTTCTCCCAAGGATGAGCCAGACTTGTGGAGGTCTAAAAATGTTTTTCCTGAGGTCTTGACTGATTTATTTTGTCAAGCAAAGAGGCAATGTGTTTGAAGGTAGGCCTTGAAATACATCCACAGGTACATCTCCAATTGACTCAAATGATGTCAATTAGCCTATCAGAATCTTCTAAAGCCATGACATCATTTTCTGGAATTTTTCAAGCTGTTTAAAGGCACAGTCAACTTAGTGTATGTAAACTTCTGACCCACTGGAATTGTGATACAGTGAAATAATGTGTAAACAATTGTTAGAAAAATGACTTGTGTCATGCACAAAGTAGATGTCCTAACCGACTTTTCAAAACTATAGTTTGTTAACAAGAAATGTGTGGAGTGGTTGAAAAATGAGTTTTAATGACTCCAACCTAAGTGTATGTAAAATACCGACTTCAAATGTAAATACATTTTGTTATTCCTTTACTCAGTGTGTTTCCCATTGTAACAAACAATCTTGAGCCAGGTTGTGACAGTACCTTAACATTACAACATGAAATCTGTGTCTTAAACATTGCTAGGTTTCGGAAATGTCAAAGAAAACATGTAATCTGCTTGACATTAAAGTTACTTACCTTACAGATCACAAAGTCAGCTAATTTCCACTCCATTGATATGCAAATCAGTTTGATTCATACACTGGCTTGTCTGGCTCATATTTTTATTTTAACCTGCCCTTCCCTTATCTATACTGGGGAAAAAAATGTCAGTAGTCCTCTTCATGTTTTTTCTCTCGTGTACCTCATTAGCACACACTTGAGCTAGACTATATATGTATCTATTGTAGGTCCTAGAATACAATAATGAATAAGGTAGAACAAATAAATACCATCAAAGGATACCTCACAATTTACAATGTCCAACGGGATATTTAAAACTGTGATGTCTTATGCTTCACAGAGTCGTGGCTGAATGATGACACTATCAACATACAGCTGGCTGGTTATATGCTGTACTGGCAGGATAGAAAATTGGCGTCTGGTAAGCCAAGTGGCAGCGGACAATGTATTTTTGTAAATAACAGCTGGTGCACAATATCTAAGGACGTCTCGAGCTATTGCTCGCCTGAGGTAGAGTATCTCATGATAAGCTGTAGACCACACTATCTACCTAGAGTGTTCAACTGTGTTTTTCGTAGCTGTTTACATACCACCACAGTCAGAGGCAGCATTGGACAGCTGTATTCCACAAAATAACGCTCACCCAGAGGCGGCGCTTGTAGTAGCCGGGGACTTTAATGCAGGGAAACATAAATCTGTTTTACTACATTTATATCAGCATGTTAAATGTGCAACAAGAGGGGGAAAAACTCTGGACCACTTGTACTCCACACACAGAGATGCATACAAAGCTCTCCCTCACCCTCCATTTGTCAAATCTGACCATAATTACATCCTCCTGATTCCTGCTTACAAGAAAAATTAAGCAGGAAGCACCAGTGACTAAATAAAAAGAGTGGTCAGATGAAGCAGATGCTAAGCTACAGGACTGATTTGTTAGCACAGACTGGAATATGTTCCGGGATTCCTCCGATGGCATTGAGGTGTACACCACATCAGTAATTGGCTTCATCAATAAATGCATCGATGACGTCGTCCCCACAGTGACTGCATGTACATACCCCAACCAGAAGCCATGGATTACAGGCAACATCCGCTTTCAAGGAGCGGGACTCTAACCCGGAAGCTTATAAGAAATCCCGCTATGCCCTCCGACGAACCATGAAATGGGCAAATAGGCAATACAGGACTAAGATTGAATCATACAACACCAACTCTGATGCTCGTCGGATGTGGCAGGGCAAACCATTAGACGACAAAGGGAAGCACAGCCGAGAGCTGCCCAGTGACACGAGCCTACCAGACTAGCTAAATTACATCTACACTCACTTCTATGCAAATAACGCTGTTCTGGAAGACTGTGATCACGCTCTCCGCATCCGATGTGAGTAACACCTTTAAACAGGTCAACATTCACAAGGGTGCAGGGCCAGACGGATTACCAGGACGTGTACTGCGAGCATTCGCTGACCAACTGGCAAGTGTCTTCACTGACATTTTTAACCTGTAATACCAACATGTTTTAAGTAGACAACTATAGTGTCTGTGCCCAAGAACACTAAGGTAACCTGTAGCCATGGAGTGCTTTGACATCAACACCATTATCCCAGAAACCCTAGACCCACTCCAATTTGCATACCGCCCAACAGATCCACACATTATGCAATCTCTATTGCACTCCACACTGCCCTTTCCCTCCTGGACAAAAGGAACACCTATGTAAGAATGCTATTCATTGACTACAGCTCAGCGTTCAACACCACAGTGCCCACAAAGCTCATCAATAAGCTAAGGACCCTGGGACTAAACACCTCCCCCTTATATTTTAGATTACTCAAAGTAGACACCCTTTGCCATGATGACAGCTTTGCACATTATTGGCATTCTCTCAACCTGCTTGACCTGGAATGCTTTTCCAACAGTCTTGAAGGAGTTCCCACATAAGCTGAACACTTGTTGGCTGATTTTCCTTCACTCTGTGGTCCAACTCACCTCAACCTTGTCACACCACAACTGATTGTCTCAAACGCATTAAGGAAAGAAATTCCACAAATTAACTTTTAACAAGACACACCTGTTAATTGAAATTAATTCCAGTTGACTACCTCATAAAACTAGTTGAGAGAATGCCAAGAGTGTGCAAAGCTGTCATCAATGCAATGTGACTACTTTGAAGAATCTCAAATATAAAATATATTTTGATTTGTTTTCTGGTTACAACATAACACATGGAATTATTTCATAGTTGTGATGTCTTCACTATTATTCAACAACGTAGAAAATAGTAAAAATAAAGAAAAACCCTGGAATGAGTAGGTGTGTCCAAACTTTTGACTGGTACTGTACATATTACCTCAATTCCCTTGACTAACCGGTACAACCACACATTGACTCTGTACCCCCTCAATACAGCCTCGTTATTTCATATTTTATGTTACTTTTTTTCTTACCTTTACTTCTTTACTTTATTTTTGTTATTTTTTGGGGGGTAAATGTTTTCTTATTTTAAAAGAAATCAGAATTGTTGGTTAGGGGCTTGTAAGTAAGCATTTCACATTGTATTCGGCGCATGTGACATAATGTTTGATTTCACGCCAGCAACCCGGGTTCGTTTCTCTCCCTCACCGTTCGCTACACTGGTGTCAGGCTTACAGGCTGTAAGGTCATTGGAATGCACTGCTCTGTCACGATCGTCATGGGAAGAAGTGGACCAAAGCGCAGTGTGGTACGTGTTCATTCTATTTATTTAGTAACTGAACACCGACAACAACAAAACAAAATACGAACGTGACGTTCTGCAGGGCAAAATAACAACCAGTGCAAAAATAAGAACCCACAAATGAAAGAGGGAAAAAGGACTGCCTAGGTATGATTCCCAACAGAGACAACGATAGACAGCTGCCTCTGATTGGGAACCACACTCGACCAAAATCAAAGAAAGAACCCCCCCCCCAAAGGTGCGGACTCCGGTCGCAAAACCTGACTCTAAAGGGGAGGGTCCAGGTGGGCATCCCCTTATGGCGGCGGTTCCAGTGCGGGACCTCGACCACCCTCCGCCCGCAGATCCCTCCGCTTTGGTGGCGGCCCTGGTGCATGGACCTTCACTGGAGGAACCGGGCCGCAGATCATCGCTGGAGGAACCAGACCACCGATCATCGCCGGAGGCCCCGGACCGGGGACCGTCGCTGCAGGCCCCAGACTGGCGACCATCGCTGGAGGCCCTGGACTGGGGACCATCGCTGGAGGCTCCGGACTGGGGACCATTGCTGGAGGCACCAGACTCACCAAGCTGGGGAGACACACAGGAGGCCTGGTCCGTGGAGCAGGCACAGGACTCACCAGGCTGGGGAGACACACAAGAGGCCTGGTCCGTGGAGCAGGCACAACCCGTCCTGGCTGGATACCCACTTCAATCCAGCAAGTGCGCGGCACCAGCACAGGATGCACTGGGCTGTGAAAGCACACTGGAGGTCTGGAGCTTAGAGCTAGCACAACCCCTCCTGGCTGAATCACCACTTTAGCCCGGCATGTTGTTGGAGCTGACACAGGACGCACTGGGCTGTGCAGGTGCACTGGGGACAACTTGGGCAGAGGATATCCCGGTCCAAGGAGGTGCACTGGAGACCAGGAGCGCTGAGCCGGCACCACACTTCCTGGCTGGATACCCCTCTTTACGCGGCTGGTAGGGAGAGCATGTACTGCACGCACCGGGCTGTGACTTTGCACTGAAGGCACGGAGCGTAAAACCAGAAAACATGACACTGGAACCGTGACCAACGTTGCCTCTCGTGCTCCCGTCTCTGCCGTAACTCCTGATCTCTCCACTCCTCTCTATCTGCCACCGCCTGGTTCCATGGCAGGCTTATGTCGCCTGCCATGATCTCCTCCCATGTCCACGATGTCCTAAACTCCCTTCTCTCCCGTGCCCAGTTATCCCATCTCCTCCTGGCCACGCTGCTTGGTCCTTTTGTGGTGGGTTCTTCTGTCACAATCGTCATGGGAAGAAGTGGACCAAAGAGCAGGAACCACACTCGGCCAAAAACAAAGAAATAGAAAACATAGAAATAAAGAAACTAGAATGCCCACCCTAGTCACACCTTGGCCTAACCAAAATAGAGAATAAAAACCTCACTATGGCCAGTGCGTGACAGGCTCGGACGTGTGAGGGGGCTGAGTAGTTGAATCACGGTGATGTGCCTTCCTGTTTTGGAGGAGTCAGTGTAGCGATCCTCGCTAAATGAGCCACATTACAATTCCCACCAAGTGGGTTATAGGACAAGTTAACTTTTTATCAAATCCATTTTTTTGATTTATGTTATAGAGTTGTCCAGACACATTTTTTTTGGCAATTTCACTTGGCTTTGAGAAACTTACAACACCAACAATAGACTTCCTCATGCTCGTTCTCCAATTGTAGGGACCGAGATAAAACATTAACAAATACACATCGGTATAGTGATGCACGTCTCTAGATGGTGTACACATGAAATTCGAAATAAACTAAATCAAGTTCAAGAGGCCTGCAGATGATACAAAATAAGGTACAGGCTAAATTAAATGAAGATATTTTTTAAATTGCCTATAGGCATAGTATGGACATTGTTTTCCCATGTGCATAGTGAGTGCAGTAGCATCATAGAATTGTATAAAAGTATAGAAGTATTAGTAGTGTAGTAAGATTGCATAACTATTGCATTGGTCAGGTATAAAAAAGGTATTTCAGTGTGTACAGAATATCAATAAATTGGAAGTGTGTGGTAGGGTGGAGTAGTTAGTCCAGGGTTCAGAGGCTTTGAGACAGGTGGTCAGAGACTTGTTGTTGACCCTTACTGCAGTGGATCCGTCTTCCCTGTGCGCCGCCACCTCCTGCCTTCACAATTGGGGGCCCCTTTCAGGTGACGTGTGACCTGAATCTGGACCTCCTGATTAATGGCATCCCGGGTTGCAGGGTTCTTCCGAATGGCTCTCATACACAAAGAAAAAAATATTGAGAAAATAAGTGAAACACATTTAACAATGTCAAAACTTAAGTCCCTGAAACAGGCCTTATCCCCTTCCCCGATCCAGGTTGTGGCGATGACAAGACGGTTTGACAGAAGGCAAGGTATCATCCACCACACTGTCGACTTCATGTTCTTTGGCACCCATTACAGCCAGAAACCTAAGTGGTATTAGAAGTATCAGAAATGACACACTATTTTATATCATTTATTGTGACAGTCTGTAAAGACAGAAGATATGTCATATAAGTATTTACATTTAAGGTGGTAACAGTTACAGAATGTTCTTATTTCTACAGTCCAAACTTGGCACCGTTGGCCTGTTGTCGTGTCTCAATCCTGGCCCTGTTTGAAAAAAATACAGAACGGTAGTAAATACAGTGCAAGAAAGAACAGATGGGCAACGTCTCCTCTGGGCTAAGTGAATGTAACGTTACATGCCTCCATGGCTATCACATCCACATGGTGCTGTGCAGTGGTGAAAAAAGTATCCAATTGTCATACTTGAGTAAAAGTAAAGACACCTTAATTGAAAATGACTCAAGTAAAAGTGAGAGTCACCCAGTAAAATACTATTTGAGTAAAAGTCCAAAAGTGTTTGGTTTTAAATATACATAAGTATCTAAAGTAAATGGAATTGCTAAAATATACTTAAGTATCGAAAGTAAAAGTATAAATAATTTCAAATTCCTTATATTAAGCAAACCAGAAGGCACCATTTTCTTATTAATGTATGTATAGCCAGGGGCACACTCCAACACTCTGACATAATTTACAAATGGTTCCAAGAGCAGAAAACATGCATTGAGGGCCTGACTAGGGATGCTGTCTGGGCCAGCAGCCTTGCGAGGGTTAACATTTGAATTACTTACATACCTCCTCTGTGGCGACTGTAAGCATGTAGCCCTCATTGTCCTCAGGGGTTCTCCTCGGCAGCACAGAGCAATTTTGTTCAAAGCGTGAGAATAAGGTATTTAGCTCGTCTGGTAGGGCAGCCTTGGTGTCCACAATGTGACTGCCTTTCTTTTTGTAATCTGTGATTGTTAAAAGACCCTGCCACATACGCCTCGTATCCGACCCGCTGAATTGCTCCTACACTTTGTCCCTATACTTGTGTCTTGCCATCTTGATCGATCTGCGTAGGTCATATTTGTGCTGTTTAACCATACAATTGTCCCTGGTCACCTTGCCATGTTTATAAGCAGCATCTCTCTCCTTTAGTTTCCCGACAAAACTGCCATCAATCCACGGTTTTCGATTCGGGTACGTTTTGTAAGACACCATCAGTATCAGGTGATTTATTACTTTTTTTTATGAATCCGATGACTTAGTCACTGTATTGATTAATATTGTCACCAGAGGTGACACGGAACATATTCCAGTCCCCGTGATCAAACCAGTCTTGGAGCATGGATTCTGATTGGTCAGACCAGCATTGTACAGACCTGACCTCCGGAACTTCACTGTTGAGTCTTTGAAGGCGGGGAGGAGCAAATGTAGTCATGGTCAGATTTGTTGAAAGGAAGATGGGAGATGGCCTTATACCCGTGTCGAAAAGGCTACTCGCCAGAGATGCAAATCACAATTTGAACGGCAAACTCCATGAGCATAGGGAATGTGGAAAATAGCAAGCGGTAGTCCATTTTTTGTGTACTGGATGTGAGAAGGATGAGTGGACAACAGTGAAGTCCAAGAATGGAACGAAAATAGTTCAAATTGTTGTGGAAAATGAGTGTGATTAATTGTTCCTTATTGGAGCAAGAATGCTCATTTGGGAAACCCTTTTCAAGTCACGAGGATGGTGAAAGTGGCGCTGGAAAAGGTGGATGCAGTCAAAGTAACCAGGCGTATCTAAAGAGCAAAATTATCAACTTTGATTTTCCAGTGCTGTCACGTCCTGACCTTAGAGAGCCGTTTTATTTCTCTATTTGGTTAGGTCAGGGTGTGATTTGGGGTGGGCATTCTATGTTTTGTTTTCTATGTTTCTTTATTTCTATGTTTTGGCCAGGTATGGTTCTCAATCCGGGACAGCTGTCTATCGTTGTCTCTGATTGGGAATCATACTTAGGTAGCCCTTTTTCCCTCCTTTCAGTGTGGGTAGTTAACGTTGTTAGAGGCATCATAGCCCTGTTAAGCGTCACGGTCGTGGCGTTTATTGTTTTTGTTGGCGACATTCTAATAAAAAGGAATATGTAAGCTAACCACGCTGCACCTTGGTCCACTTCTTACGACGCCCGTGACAATGGCATCCTGATAGTCAATATCGCAGGTTGAAAATGACAGATGTAGTCAATGTATGTCGCTTGATCCGTATGGTGGATGGGGGAAAAAGGAGCAAAGAGTATCTGTATTACTGAGCTTTTGTGCAAAACACTCTAGAATGCGAGAAGTGTAAAAAGATTGGCCACGTGTCAAGTGTTTGCAGACGGGAGAAATATGTTATTGAAGAGTCTGAATGTAAAATGTTGCAACTGTGTGTCCTGTTAGGGGGAAAGAGGTTAAGGTGTAAAGGGTCAGGGCTGTCCAGCAGGGCCTAAGGCCCTGCATCTCAGTGCTAGAGGTGTCACTACAGATTCTGGTTTGATTCCAGGCTGTATCACAACCGGCCGTGATTGGGAATCCCATAGGGCGGCGCACATTTGGCCGAGCGCCGTTAGGGTTTGGCCGAGCGTCGTTAGGGTTTGGCTGGGGTAGGTCGTCATTGTCATTAAGAATTTGTTCTTGACTGACTTACCTAGCTAAATAAAGAAAATAAAATAAATCTCCTATGTGGAGGTGGTGAAGAGAGTCGATGGGGGCCACAGTGCTGAAGAGATGGCGATGGATGCACCACAGCCCATGTAATTGTTCTTCGTGAGTTTAGAGATCTGGATACACTTATTTTTAAGAAAATTGATTTTATTGTGTTTATTGCCAAAGTTATTAATGTACTGCTCAAGTGTCCAAGATATCCATGAAGCTGGACATCATTGTGTCTGCAGCCCAAAATTATTTTGGGCTTCAAGATTTCACGGCAGAAGCCCTGATAGGACTATAACAGCAGGTGGTAACACTCATCTCTGACCAAAAGGACCCAGCAGGTCTGAGTGAACGAGGCCTTGCCTGAGCCCAAGGTCATTAAGGTGCCCCCCAAGGCTGAGAGTTCACCCATACTATTCACACGGTATACGAATGAATGTAAAAGTAGACACCCTGATAACTACACTGAACAAAACTATAAATGCAATATGTAAAGTGTTGGTCCCACGTTCCATGAGCTGAAATAAAAGATCCCAGACATTATTTCTACTAAAAACTATGGCGTCAATAATGAAGCTCAATGCACAAGGTGATGTCATCAAAAAGAATCCTATGTCCAACTCTTATTATGCTTGCAATGTTAACCAGAACATACAGAAACATATACACAATACATCAATATCATACATAAATGATCAACAATATGTCTTGTATAATAGAAGCAAGACCTTCATGTTGAGGAGCCACATACAGTATCTGGTGTGCTGGTCTGTAAACTATTAATGATTATAGTGTGTCTGCATACAGTGCAAAGTTAGCTGGGGGGTATTTTTGTATTGCTGGCACAAAAACAGTAAAACAGTGCCCTTATCGCTATGCAGGAAATCATCAACACAGAATAATTGCCCTAATGGGATACATTCTAAAGTTAGATATAAATGTACAAATATCCTTCTCAGTGGTAGATAACACTCAGTTATCGGTGATAGGAATTCATGTCATTGCGAAAGATAAAATATGTCAGAATTAAAGTATGTGTACGAAGCATTAAGCTAGAACTGAACAATGATGAACCATGTACTTTCCTTGTCATCTGTTGTCATGTCATACAGTCTTGTAAAAACACAGCCTTTGTCCACCCCAACAATAGTCTCTGAATGTACTGAGAATCATTGAGGAGAAGTGTTAAAATATGATCCACACTGACATCATGTGGTCTAGTGTTGAACTGCATTGACATCAAACCTCAGGACATCTTATCCCAACAATGCAGCAATCAACATGTTAGCCTCCAAAATAACAAGGTAGAACAAAAACACAGGGGATATAATTATTTTTTTTAAAGAACACGATAAAGTAAGTAATCCTACTTTTTAAAGGATCAGTTCCATATTTACAAAGTGCAGGGTTACTGGATCGAGAGGTAGATATGTATAGGCGCAAGGTGAATAGGCATCAGGATATACAGTATAATAAACAGAGTAGCAGCAGTGTATATGATGATTGCATGTCAGTGGGGGTGTGTATAGAGTCTATAAGTGTATGTGCATATTATGTGTGTGTGAACAAATGATGGAGTGAGTGTTTGTATGTGTGTTGGAGAATCAGTGTGCGTAGTTTGTGAGTGTGCATAGAGACTGTGCAAAAAATAAGAATAATAAAATACTAAGGTCAACTCAGCCATTTTGTTAGCTATTTAGTTAGCTATTTCTCCATCTTATGGCATGGGGATAGAAGCTGTTCCGGAGGCTGTTGGTGTCAGACTTGATGTACTGCTTGCCGTGCGGAAGCAAAGAGAACAGTCTATGGAGTCTTTAACGATTTTCCGGGCCTTCCTTTGACACCGCCTCATTTAGAGGTCCTGGATGGCAGGGAGCTCAGCCCCAGTGATGTACTGGGCTGTCCGCACCACCCTCTGTTGTGCCATGTGATCGAGGGCGGTGCTATTGCCATACCAAGCAGTGATGCAGCCAGTCAAGATGAGCTCAATGGTACAGCTGTATAACTTTTTGAACATTTGAGAACCCATGTCAAACCTAAGGAAAAGAGGAGCTATCGCGCCTTCTTCACAACAGTGCGTGTGTGAGGACCATTTTAAATTCTTTGTGATTTGGACACCGAGGAACTTGAAGCTCTCGACCTGCTCCACTGCATCCCCGTTGATGTGGATGGTGGCGTGCCCCCCAACCCCCCCCACAATCAGCACCTTGGTCTTACTGACGTTGAGGGAGAGGTTGCTGTTCCGGCCCAACAATCATAGCCACGGGAAGTAGAGGTGCTTAAAAAATAATATTAATAAAAGTGAATATATAATTTTTTCACAAAAGTAATGCACTGGGTCTTTAGTAGTTGTGTGTTAGCGGACCAATATAGCTGTCTGAAGCGCCAGCACAGGCAAAAAGATTTCTCCTTATTCCTATATAGTCCTTTTGCTCGTTTGATGACTTTGTGGAAGTCGTAGCAGCACTTATTTAACTTGTTCCTCTCCTCAGCCGTAGCCTCAGGGTTGTCTGCGATAGCCCTGTGTGTGGTAATCCTATCCTTAAGTTTACCAACCTCTGTGTTAATCTATGAACAAGGCAAAGCTGAAAACAGGTGATCAGTAACAATCATGCAGCAATGTAACTACAGTAACAGTCAAAAGTTTGGACACATACTCATTCAATCATGGAATCATGTAGTAACCAAAACAGTGTTAAACAATTCAAAACATATTTTATACATGAGATTCTTCAAAGTAGCCACTCTTTGCCTTGATGACTGCTTTGCACACTCTTGGCATTCTCTCAACCAGCTTCACCTGAAAATATTTTCCAACAGTCTTGAAAGGAGTTCCCACATATACTGAGCACTTGTTTTCTGCTTTTCCTTCACTCTGCTGTCCAAATCATCCCAAACCATCTCAATTGGGTTGAGGTCGGGTGATTGTGGAGCCCAGGTCATCTGATGCAGCATTCTATCATTCTCCTTATTGATCAAATAGCCCTTACACAGCCTGGAGGTGGGTTGGTTCATTGTCCTGTTGAAAAACAAATGGTAGTCCCACTAAGCACAAACCAGATGGGATGGCGTATCACTCCAGAATGCTGTGCCACAGACAGTGTCACCAGCAAAGCACCCACACACAATCACACCTCCTCCATGCTTCACGATGGGAACCACACATGCTGATATCGTCCGTTCACCTACTCTGCATCTCACAAAGACACGGCGTGTGGAACCAAATGCTGAGGCTGGTAACTCCAATGAACTTATCCTCTACAGCAGAGGTAACTCTGGGTCTTTCTTTCATGTGGCAATCCTCATGATAGCCAGTTTCATCACAGCGCTTGATGATTTTTGAGACTGCACTTGAAGAAACTTTCAAAGTTCTTGAAATTTTCCAGATTGACTAACCTTTATTTATTTCACCTTTATTTAACCAGGTAGGCTAGTTGAGAACAAGTTCTCATTTGCAACTGCGCCCTGGCCAAGATAAAGCATAGCAATTCGACACATACAACAACACAGAGTTACACATGGAATAAACCAAACATACAGTCAATAATACAGAAGAAAAAAAAATGTAAAAAGAAAAAAAAAGTCTATATACAGTGAGTGGAAATGAGGTAAGATAAGGGAGTTAAGGCAATAAATAGGCCATGGTGACGAAGTAATTACAACATAGCAATTAAATACTGGAATGGTAGATGTGCAGAAGATGAATGTGCAATTAGAGATACTGGGGTGCAAAGGAGCAGGATAAATAAATGAATACAGTGTAAGGTCCTGGGTGTCGTGAGGGTGAAATCAGGCGCAAGAAAGCAGAGTTCAATAAAGTGCTACTTTAATGCACACACGGTGAACTACGGTCAACCCACTTACGGGTGCTCAAACCAAATGCCCCAGACACAGGGAAATGAAAACAGTCTTGCACTAAATACACAAACATGTACATCTAATGCAAACACCAGGGTTACAATAATCAATCCCGCACAAAGAACCAGACGGGCCGGCTGACTAATAAAGCCTCACTAATTATCACCAACTCAAAACAGGTGTACTCAATAAACACATAAGGAGGGGGAGAAAATAATCAGTGGCAGCTAATAGGCCGGCGACGACGACCGCCGAGCTCTACCCGAACGGGAAGGGGAGCCACCTTCGGTCAGAGTCGTGACATACAGTATGGGGATGAGGTAGATAGATGGGCTGTTTACAGATGGACTATGCACAGGTGCAGTGATCTGTGAGCTGCTCTGACAGCTTGTGCTTAAAGCTAGTGAGGGAGATATGAGTCTCCAGCTTCAGTGATTTTTGCAGTTTGTTCCAGTCATTGGCAGCAGAGAACTGGAAGGAAAGGCGACCAAAGGAGGAATTGGCTTTGGGGGTGACCAGTGAGATATACCTGCTGGAGCGCGTGCTACGAGTGGGTGCTGCTATGGTGACCAGTGAGCTGAGATAAGGCGGGGCTTTACCTAGCAGAGACTTGTAGATAACCTGTAGCCAGTGGGTTTGGCGACGAGTATGAAGCGAGGGCCATGGGAGCACCGTCTCACAGAAGAAAAGCATACAAATAAAAACACAAACTCAAGTGCAGTCCCTGATTTAAATAAGTGGTGGGTGTGGGCAGTCAGGGGGTGATGGTGGCTCGGCGGTGAGCCCCCCTGTCCTCTCCATGGAGCAGTGTGAGGGGTAAGGCTCCTTCCACCTCAGGCCAGATGTGATGTTGTGGTAGTCTCCTAGGAACTGGAAACTCTCATTTCACTGTTTTGAAAGTTTATGTTCATGTGATTCTTTGGAAATGTTGTGAACCAGTCCCTGGATTGCTACTCATGAGAGAGCCTATTGGTCATTCATTGGCCAATCCACCAGTTCAGTGTGTGTGTGTGTGTGTGTGTGTGTGTGTGTGTGTGTGTGTGTGTGTGTGTGTGTGTGTGTGTGTGTGTGTGTGTGTGTGTGAGATGCAAAAGTAAATATGTTCTATTCTAGTCTCAAGACCATGCCTAAAGTAACAGCTACTTGGCTTCAGAGAGATTGTTTATGTTCTGAGTGGTTTCCTCCTCTGAGCATTGAAACATCCACAGTAGGGCTATCCCACTGCATTTTTAAAAATAATAATAATTCAATGTGATGACATTGAATCAATGTGGAACACTGATTGGATTTGCAAAAAGTTATCAATGGAAGGGAATTTAGTTTTTGTTTACCCATTTTTTTAAACTAAATCCAACGACATGGTGAAATGTTTTGTTGATTTTACATTGAATTCGCATTCGTTGACAACTCAACCAAATGTAAACCAAAACTAGAGGTTGAAATGACGTCTGTGCCCAGTGGGGTATATCGCTACAACTGTGCCAATGGTGAATGTCTTGAGAAATAGCCTAAACAATTCAACATGCATGATGTGTCCATAGAGATCCTACTAAATTAGTAGAGGGGCTATGTCATGTTACCCTTCAAAGTTCCAGAATTGTGTGAAAATGGCAGCCATTGTCACGAATGCCACCGAAGGTGGCTCCCCTTCCTGTTCGGGTTGCGCTCGGCGGTCGTTGTCGCCGGTCTACTAGCTGCCACTGATCCCTTTTTCCTTTTAGTTTGTTTTTGTCTAATTGTTTTCACCTGTTCCTTGTTGGGGTTTTGGGATGGGTGTTATTTAAGTTTGTTTAGCCTGCTGGTGTTTGTGCGGGCTTGTTGTTGTTTTTGTTACTTTTGTGGTTATTGTTGTCTTTTGGGTTTTCACTGTCCGGGTTTTGTAACTAAGGTTTTGGGTTTGTTTGCACCTGTGTTTAGGGCTTCACCCATGTTTGGACCTGTTACTTTGTAGAGGATATTAAAGCGTTTTTTTCCCGTTTACTTTTGCTCTCGAGGTCTGACTCCACACCCATCACTCACCCACCGTTACAGTCATATTGATCAGGGAGAAATCCAAACCAGTCTAATTGGAATGAATAGCAGTAGAGGCTTAATCCTGATTTTACATATGTAGGAAAATACAACGCATGTGATATATCAGAAATTGTGTAATATAAATATTGTCAACCTAAAATATTGTCATATAATGATAAATACAGTTTATACGGGTTTTATACCAATTTTCTCTATAAATAGCCTCTAAAATATATGCAAACAGACCGAAGGTTGCACATTTTGGGGAATATTCAGAGGTGGAACCTTTCTGTGGGAATTAATGGAAATACAGTATATGAGAATTAACGGGAACATATGGGAATTAACAGAAATATATGCAAATTAATATAATTTAAATGTAGATTTTTTTTTGCATTGGATATACAGTATTTACCATATCATATAGAGACAGAAACATAAACCTTTGAGTTGACTCTTCACATGGGATGATTTTACTGAACAACAAAGGAAAGGGAATATTGAATGATGCCCAATGATCCATTGCATCTCCCAAAAATGTTTTCAACATACATCTGTAAAATTATAGTCTAGAAACTAAAGATTTGGTTGTCTTCCTCTCAGGCTTCCATGTCTTCTCCCTGGACCTCCTCAATGTCCACCTCTTGAACATCAGACTTCAAGGCCTCATCTTCACTGTCACTTTCCAACCTTGTTCAGGATGGCTCAAAAAGCCTCAAATTTGCCCGGATGGCCACCAATTTTTCAACCCTTATATTGGTCAGCCTGTTGCGCACTTTGGTGAGTGTGTTCCCAAACAAGGAACAGTTGCGTTCTGAGGCGGCTGATGTTGGTGGAATTTAGAGAAAAGTCCCTTCCACCAGGTGGCTGATGAGATGTGTTGGCATGACTGCCATATTGCATCTCCATCCCAAAGCCCTTGCTTGGAAGTGTACTTCGCCAGGCTGCCAAGAACCTTGCCCTCGTCCAGGCCAAGGTGGGAAGACAGGTTAGTGATGACACCATAGGCCTTGTTGATCTCTGCACCAGACAGGATGCTCTTACCAGCATACTTGGAGTCCAACATGTACACTGCGGCGTGTGTGGGCTTCAGGCAGAAGTCTTTACGCTTTTTGGTGTATTTAAGAACTGCAGTTTCCTCTGCTTGGAGCAACAGTGAAGTGGGCAGGGCAGTACGGATTTCTTCTCCTACATCTGCAAGCAGAGTCTGAACATCACATGGGACGGCATTGTCTTCCTCAATCCGTGCAATGGCTACTGCTATAGGTTTCAGGAGTTTCAGGCTGCTTACCACTCTCTCCCATAATACATCATCCGGGAGGATCCTCTTGATGGGGCTGTCCATATCGACAGACTGTGATATGGGCATTTCTTGGAGAGACTCCTTCCCCTCCAGGAGACTGTCAAACATGATGACAACACCACCCCAACGGGTGTTGCTGGGCAGCTTCAATGTGGTGCTCTTATTCATCTCACTTTGCTTGGTGAGGTTGATTTGATGACCCCTCACATACCTAACTATTTCCTTGGCTCTCTTGTAGTGTATCCATTGTTTTCAGTGCCATGATGTCCTTGAGGAGCAGATACAATGCAAGAGTAGCACAGCCAATGAGTGTGATGTGAGGGTAGGACTCCTCCACTTTAGACCAAGCAGCCTTCATGTTTGCAGCATTTTCTGATTACTGACTACACAGCATTGTCTGATTACTGACTACACACACTATTGTTATTTGTATATAGGTTACCTCAGTTAATAAATATATTTTTGTTATTCCTTATCTCCACATTCTCTCTCTTTGTTACGGGCTATGAGCCGGTTCGTGACACTACATTCCTCCATTGAGTCAAAAGAACGTCTGATTCCAGGAGGACCATGAGCCGTTGCTATCGATAAGGTGTCTGATTCATCATTTACACCTCGAATAGAAGTAGAGGGACTTGTGTCAGAGGTGGCTTGTTGTGAGCACTGAGGGAACTTTATGCACTTGGCCAGATGAGTCTGCATCTTTGTTGCATTCTTCACATATGATTTGGCACAGTATTTGCAAATGTACATAGCTTTTCCTTCTACATTAGCTGCAGTGAAATGTCTCCACACATCAGTTCCCGTGGCATTTTCCTGTAAAGATTAGACAAAAATTAGTAAAAAGAATTATATACAATTCCATGTACAGAATAAATAGTTAAACAATTCCTTTGTAAGATAAATGTTTTAAAATGAAACATGTACGGAAACAGATGAATTAACACTCCTTAGTTAGCAGGCTCAAGCAGGCTAAAACCCACATGGTAGCAAAAACTAACTAGCAGAAATTGTTAACAAGTTAGAAATGATTTAAACACACTTTGCTGTAGGCTACTATTTACTAGTTAACAAAAAAAACATGTACGTCATATAAACTATATTCACCCCACCCAGTATTGTAATCAAAACTTACCAGAAAGCATGTAGTCCTTGGCTCAGACAGTGTAGTAGTGTGGGCTTAATAGAATCTCATTAGTGTGCAATATCTTGAGAATCAGTTGTACATGTGATGGAAGAATGCACTGTGCATGCAGAGGGTTGCAATTCCATTGAATTGGGGGTAGTTTAAATTTAAGCAAAATTCCCCAAATTCCCGGGCTTAACTTCCCTTGGAAAATTACTGGAAAAATTTCCGGAAAAGGTTTCCGACCCTTTGCAACCCTAAACGGACCATCAATGTCTCAATTGTTGTTTTCTTGGAAATCTGTGAGTGTTAATATATGATACAATATCAGTACTACTTGTTGCACTTACAAGTTATCTAAGTCCTATCATCAACTATCATCAGACAGTGCATGGCTGTGGATTGACTGCATTGTTTGAATGGAATGTTGGCATATTGGCAGTTAATTTTTTTATTGAATCATTCCTCTATTTGGCTATCTAGCTAAACAAATATACAGCTCAGATAAATTATTCAAATTCATATTTTTACACAATATTTTATCACAGCACTGGCAAACCATGGTTGGCAAACTCCCTGACCAAAACGGCAGATCCCATCATAAAAAGGTTCATGTCCATTCTAGTATTCTAATGCGGTAAATAGGTCAATCGAACTCGACCAAAACAATGGAGGAAAGGGCCGTGAGGGAAAAAGCCCCCCAGGAAAATGTGCCTACATTTAGGCTATTGTTTATATGTGCATGTCACACTATGTTGAGGTAAAAATCTGAGTATAATGTTTGCATGGATGTCAACCAACACATGTTCATGTCATCTCACCAATCAACTGCATTACAGTTAAAAACGATTTTGACTACCACTACCAATTTTTGTATGCTAGCTATGTTAACCGTTTATAGGAACGGGAGTTAGCATTTAGCAGTCACTTCTTCTAAACCTGAAAAAAGGGACAACTTCGTAAAAACTGCCAAATAGCAGACTTAAGTAACCACATTTTAGGCTACAACACATTCAATACATAAATAATGATGGATTTCAGGTATATCCACTTTGTTAGATCAGATTTATTGAATGTGCACCAATCTGGCCAATGGAACGGCCTGCTCCTCAGTGACTCCTTTACCGCATTTGTCACACAATTCTTTAAAGAATGCTCACTTCAAGAAAGTTCAATGAAATTCTTAGTTCTAGAACGACACACTCAATAATTGTACCTTTTGCTGCAGCAACATTATTTCCTTCAAATTGGTGGCACATGCGGTTGCTGAGCAAAAGGCGTCTCACCTCCACTTTGAATTTACCAACATTAACCAGCAGACGGTGCCACAATTCTTTCTCAGAGCCATTTCGGTGCACAAACACAAAGGCAGGGGAAATTCAAAACATTCACAGCAAAACACCAACTCTCTCTCTTTCTCACACACACACACGCTGAGCTGGATGAGTGGCCAATGAAATACCAGTAATCTCTCTCATGAGCTGCGATCAAACGACAGGTTCGCAACATTTTAGAAGACATACATACATATACAAAACATTGCAATATTGCATGTTCTTGTGGAATATAGTGAGTGGGTGTGCCAAGTGTGTTTAGCCTGTACGTGCTGCGAACAGACGAGTTGATGAAGCAACTAACCTATTGAAAAGTTACCGTTATAAAATACAACAATTAATTTAGACTTCTACAGCCTTTCTCTGCTGACCGCGAAAGAGGACGTTCTGAACCCAAGTCCATAATTGGTATGATTACACACAATATTTATTCATAACCTATACAATAGCATTTGCATACTTTAGCATTGATTTGCATATGTTGTATAACGTGTCGTCCTTGTAGTTGTTCAACAAGTTTTATAAAGTAGGCCTACTATAAATTGAGGTGGCAAAAATCACTTTTAGCAGAGGATGGTTTTGATCCATCGACCTCTGGGTTATGGGCCCAGCACGCTTCCGCTGCGCCACTCTGCTACAGCGAAGGCATGGTCAGTTAAAAGACAATATGACTGGTCTGTATGTATCGCGCCCCTACTGGTCCAAAATCTTTTAACAGCTCTTTGTATTGGGTAGTCTTGTATCATTGTCATATGCCGACTCACAACATGAACTGATTAACTTAATTTCTAACCTTAATTTAATTTGTAGAATGGTGAAGATTGGCTGAGTAGCCTTAAGTAGTTACATGGGCCTCTAAACCTATAGAGCTTAAACTACTGTATTTACACAGTATGTGTGAGAAGTGCTTAAACAAGGCTTATATTTGTGTTTATTTAAAGTGCTAAAAATGCACTGGTCAGACGAGTGGCGCTGAAACGAGACGTTACCGTCTCCCAAGTGGATAGAACATCCAGATAAAAAGCTAGACCATTCAGAAGAGGATTGGAGTTATCTTGCTTCCCATGTTTCCTCCTCCACCAAATTCAATCTCAGCATCTCTGCTCCCGTGGTCTGGCCTCTAAATCAATGTCTCTCTCGGAACATTCAGGCTCTATATGACTGGGCTGTTATTCAAATCGTAAAACTGTCAAACTGCTGAACTTTAACAACAGTGTGGTGAGACATAACACTACGCTACATCCAGTGGGTGCTTGGGTCCTTAGGTTTTGACCTGTGAACATTCTCTGATCTAGAGGCTGCCCTACGGAATGCATTCCAGGGACACAGACAGAAAAGGCCCCCCATTATATTAGGCTTGATCTGGATTACAGGTGATCCAAGAGATCACACACACACACGCACGCACACACACACACACACACACACACACACACACACACACACACACACACACACACACACGGCTAATAGCACACCTGCATATAACTGTTTCTATTACATGAACATAATCCTCATACCCAGCTCCCTTCCGCATTTGCCCCTTCTAGGGTGGACCATTCTGGGGTTAAGTGGTGGGGTGGCACAAGCCTCTGCCTGGCTTGGCTATGGTCATTTGCTCATCAAGACCCACTGGCTCCAGGTCATCTACAAGTCTATGCTAGGTAAAGCTCCTCCTTATGTCAGTTCACTGGTCATGATGGCAACACCCACCCGTAGCACGCGCTCCAGCAGGTGTATCTCACTGATCATCCCTAAAGCCAAAACCTAATTTGGCCACCTTTCCTTCCAGTTCTCTGCTGCTTGCGACTGGAACGAATTGCAAAAATCTCTGAAGTTGGAGACTTTTATCTCCCTCACCAACTTTAAACATCTGCTATCTGAGCAGCTAACCGATCGCTGCAGCTGTACATAGTCCATCGGTATATAGCCCACCCAATTTACCTACCTCATCCCCATACTGTTTATGTTTATTTACTTTTCTGCTCTTTTGCACACCAGTATCTCTACCTGCACATGTTCATCTGATCATTTATCACTCCAAGTGTTAATCTGCTAAATTGTAATTATTCACTCCTATGGCCTATTTATTGCCTACCTCCTCATGCCTTTTGCACACAATGTACAGTGCCTTGCGAAAGTATTCGGCCACCTTGAACTTTGCGACCTTTTGCCATATTTCAGGCTTTAAACATAAAGATATAAAACTGTATTTTTTTGTGAAGAATCAACAACAAGTGGGACACAATCATGAAGTGGAACAACATTTATTGGATATTTCAAACTTTTTTAACAAATCAAAAACTGAAAAATTGGGCGTGCAAAATTATTCAGCCCCTTTACTTTCAGTGCAGCAAACTCTCTCCAGAAGTTCAGTGAGGATCTCTGAATGATCCAATGTTGACCTAAATGACTAATGATGATAAATACAATCCACCTGTGTGTAATCAAGTCTCCGTATAAATGCACCTGCACTGTGATAGTCTCAGAGGTCCGTTAAAAGCGCAGAGAGCATCATGAAGAACAAGGAACACACCAGGCAGGACCGAGATACTGTTGTGAAGAAGTTTAAAGCCGGATTTGGATACAAAAATATTTCCCAAGCTTTAAACATCCCAAGGAGCACTGTGCAAGTGATAATATTGAAATGGAAGGAGTATCAGACCACTGCAAATCTACCAAGACCTGGCCGTCCCTCTAAACTTTCAGCTCATACAAGGAGAAGACTGATCAGAGATGCAGCCAAGAGGCCCATGATCACTCTGGATGAACTGCAGAGATCTACAGCTGAGGTGGGAGACTCTGTCCATAGGACAACAATCAGTCGTATATTGCACAAATCTGGCCTTTATGGAAGAGTGGCAAGAAGAAAGCCATTTCTTAAAGATGTCCATAAAAAGTGTTTAAAGTTTGCCACAAGCCACCTGGGAGACACACCAAACATGTGGAAGAAGGTGCTCTGGTCAGATGAAACCAAAATTGAACTTTTTGGCAACAATGCAAAACGTTATGTTTGGCGTAAAAGCAACACAGCTGAACACACCATCCCCACTGTCAAACATGGTGGTGGCAGCATCATGGTTTGGGCCTGCTTTTCTTCAGCAGGGACAGGGAAGATGGTTAAAATTGATGGGAAGATGGATGGAGCCAAATACAGGACCATTCTGGAAGAAAACCTGATGGAGTCTGCAAAAGACCTGAGACTGGGACGGAGATTTGTCTTCCAACAAGACAATGATCCAAAACATAAAGCAAAATCTACAATGGAATGGTTCAAAAATAAACATATCCAGGTGTTAGAATGGCCAAGTCAAAGTCCAGACCTGAATCCAATCGAGAATCTGTGGAAAGAACTGAAAACTGCTGTTCACAAATGCTCTCCATCCAACCTCACTGAGCTCGAGCTGTTTTGCAAGGAGGAATGGGAAAAAATTTCAGTCTCTCGATGTGCAAAACTGATAGAGACATACCCCAAGCGACTTACAGCTGTAATCGCAGCAAAAGGTGGCGCTACAAAGTATTAACTTAAGGGGGCTGAATAATTTTGCACGTCCAATTTTTCAGTTTTTGATTTGTTAAAAAAGTTTGAAATATCCAATAAATGTCGTTCCACTTCATGGTTGTGTCCCACTTGTTGTTGATTCTTCACAAAAAAATACAGTTTTATATCTTTATGTTTGAAGCCTGAAATATGGCAAAAGGTCGCATAGTTCAAGGGGGTCGAATACTTTCGCAAGGCACTGTATATAGATTATTTTTTTTCTACTATGTTATTGACTTGTTTATTGTTTACTCCATGTGTAACTCTGTGTTGTTGTCTGTTCACACTGCTATGCTTTATCTTGGCCAGGTCGCAGTTGCAAATGAGAACTTGTTCTCAACTAACCTACCTGGTTAAATAAAGGTGAAATGTAAAAATTTAAAATTTAAAAAAATTAAAAAGGTGAGAAGGAGTTGTACATGCTAGTTGTGAGTCATGCCATTGTGCATGCTACCAACTTTGGGACACAAAAGTTCTGTAATCTGATCTGTAATCATTTATTACTGGATACCTAATCATTTCCCCCCTACACACTGTGCAGTTGTATGATTATGAGATAATTATTGTGTGAAATAGTGAACTAGAGCCAATGCTCTTTCTTCCCATCTATTTTACAGGGCATTGTTTGCATATGATGGCATCACAAACAACCTCAAGCTGTCGGATTCTGGGGGTAAGCATGAATGACCGAAAACCTATGATCTGCCCTCTTATGGCCACTAGGAAATCAACACAAGTCATATCTCTCAGACTTGACCTGCCGCACATAGGCCTGCATGAGCTCATGCATTTGATGTATTTATATTCTCCTCTTAAAAACCACAGGTACAAACTTAGTGCAGGTACAAATGTGTAAATAAAAAAATACCTCTCCCTCTCTTTCTGCAGCAGGTGATGTGTCTGACCAGGCAGGAAGGTTCCACCCCAGTCGTCCCCTCTGCGGGTTCTGCAGGGTAGGCACAGATGGCACAGGACACTGCATTGTTCTCATTGCCTGGGTGAGCTACGGATGACAATCAAATAATTTCTAGCTCATTACTTAATTAGTCACACACACACACACACACACACACACACACACACACAGACACACACACACGTGAAGTTCAAACGCTCTTCGAGTAAATCTAAGGCTTGGCCTTTATGAGAAAACTGGAAGTTTATGCCACACCAAACTGGAAGTCTTCCGACTAGCTTGGAAAGACAGTACTGTGCAGTACCGAAGAGCCCTTACTGCTGCTCGATCATCCTATTTTTCTAACTTAATTGAGGAAAATAAGAACAATCCGAAATTCCTTTTTGATACTGTCGCAAAGCTAACTAAAAAGCAGCATTCCCCAAGAGAGGATGACTTTCACTTTAGCAGTGATAAATTCATGAACTTCTTTGAGGAAAAGATTATGATTATTAGAAAGCAAATTACGGACTCTTCCTTAAATCTGCGTATTCCTTCAAAGCTCAGTTGTCCTGAGTCTGCACAACTCTGCCAGGACCTAGGATCAAGAGAGACACTCAAGTGTTTTAGTACTATATCTCTTGACACAATGATGAAAATAATCATGGCCTCTAAACCTTCAAGCTGCATACTGGACCCTATTCCAACTAAACTACTGAAAGAGCTGCTTCCTGTGCTTGGCCCTACTATGTTGAACATAATAAACGGCTCTCTATCCACCGGATGTGTACCAAACTCACTAAAAGTGGCAGTAATAAAGCCTCTCTTGAAAAAGCCAAACCTTGACCCAGAAAATATAAAAAACTATCGGCCTATATCGAATCTTCCATTCCTCTCAAAAATTTTAGAAAAGGCTGTTGCGCAACAACTCACTGCCTTCCTGAAGACAAACAATGTATACGAAATGCTTCAGTCTGGTTTTAGACCCCATCATAGCACTGAGACGGCACTTGTGAAGGTGGTAAATGACATTTTAATGGCATCGGACCGAGGCTCTGCATCTGTCCTCGTGCTCCTAGACCTTAGTGCTGCTTTTGATACCATCGATCACCACATTCTTTTGGAGAGATTGGAAACCCAAATTGGTCTACACGGACAAGTTCTGGCCTGGTTTAGATCTTATCTGTCGGAAAGATATCAGTTTGTCTCTGTGAATGGTCTGTCCTCTGACAAATCAACTGTAAATTTCGGTGTTCCTCAAGGTTCCGTTTTAGGACCACTATTGTTTTCACTATATATTTTACCTCTTGGGGATGTTATTCGAAAACATAATGTTAACTTTCACTGCTATGCAGATGACACACAGCTGTACATTTCAATTAAACATGGTGAAGCCCCAAAATTGCCCTTGCTAGAAGAATGTGTTTCAGACATAAGGAAGTGGATGGCTGCAAACTTTCTACTTTTAAACTCGGACAAAACAGAGATGCTTGTTCTAGGTCCCAAGAAACAAAGAGATCTTCTGTTGAATCTGACAATTAATCTTAATGGTTGTACAGTCGTCTCAAATAAAACTGTGAAGGACCTCGCCGTTACTCTGGACCCTGATCTCTCTTTTGAAGAACATATCAAGACCATTTCAAGGACAGCTTTTTTCCATCTACGTAACATTGCAAAAATCAGGAACTTTCTGTCCAAAAATGATGCAGAAAAATTAATCCATGCTTTTGTCACTTCCAGGTTAGACTACTGCAATGCTCTACTTTCCGGCTACCCGGATAAAGCACTAAATAAACTTCAGTTAGTGCTAAATACGGCTGCTAGAATCTTGACTAGAACCAAAAAATTTGATCATATTACTCCAGTGCTAGCCTCTCTACACTGGCTTCCTGTCAAAGCAAGGGCTGATTTCAAGGTTTTACTGCTAACCTACAAAGCATTACATGGGCTTGCTCCTATCTATCTCTCTGATTTGGTCCTGCCGTACATACCTACACGTACGCTACGGTCACAAGACGCAGGCCTCCTAATTGTCCCTAGAATTTTTAAGCAAACAGCTGGAGGCAGGGCTTTCTCCTATAGAGCTCCATTTTTATGGAACGGTCTGCCTACCCATGTCAGAGACGCAAACTCGGTCTCAACCTTTAAGTCTCTACTGAAGACTCATCTCTTCAGTGGGTCATATGATTGAGTGTAGTCTGGCCCAGGAGTGGGAGGGTGAACGGAAAGGCTCTGGAGCAACGAACCACCCTTGCTGTCTCTGCCTGGCCGGTCCCCCTCTTTCCACTGGGATTCTCTGCCTCTAACCCTATTACAGGGGCTGAGTCACTGGCTTTACTGGGGCTCTCTCATGCCGTCCCTGGAGGAGGTGCGTCACCTGAGTGGGTTGAGTCACTGATGTGGTCATCCTGTCTGGGTTGGCGCCCCCCCCCCCCCCCCTTAAGTTGTGCCGTGGCGGAGGTCTTTGTGGGCTATACTCAGCCTTGTCTCAGGATGGTAAGTTGGTGGTTGAAGATATCCCTCTAGTGGTGTGGGGGCTGTGCTTTGGCAAAGTGGGTGGGGTTATATCCTTCCTGTTTGGCCCTGTCCGGGGGTGTCCTCGGAGTGGGCCACAGTGTCTCCTGACCCCTCCTGTCTCAGCCTCCAGTATTTATGCTGCAGTAGTTTATGTGTCGGGGGGCTAGGGTCAGTTTGTTATATCTGGAGTACTTCTCCTGTCCTATTCGGTGTCCTGTGTGAATCTAAGTGTGCGTTCTCTAATTCTCTCCTTCTCTCTTTCTCTCTCTCGGAGGACCTGAGCCCTAGGACCATGCCCCAGGACTACCTGACATGATGACTCCTTGCTGTCCCCAGTCCACCTGGCTGTGCTGCTGCTCCAGTTTCAACTGTTCTGCCTTATTATTATTCGACCATGCTGATCATTTATGAACATTTGAACATCTTGGCCATGTTCTGTTATAATCTCCACCCGGCACAGCCAGAAGAGGACTGGCCATCCCACATATGCTCTCTCTAATTCTCTCTTTCTTTCCCTCTCTCGGAGGACCTGAGCCCTAGGACCATGCCCCAGGAATACCTGACATGATGACTCCTTGCTGTCCCCAGTCCACCTGACTGTGCTGCTGCTCCAGTTTCAACTATTCTGCCTTATTATTATTCGACCATGCTGGTCATTTATGAACATTTGAACATCTTGACCATGTTTTGTTATAATCTCCACCCGGCACAGCCAGAAGAGGACTGGCCACCCCACATAGCCTGGTTCCTCTCTAGGTTTCTTCCTAGGTTTTGGCCTTTCTAGGGAGTTTTTCCTAGCCACCGTGCTTCTTCACCTGCATTGCTTGCTGTTTGGGGTTTTAGGCTGGGTTTCTGTACAGCACTTTGAGATATCAGCTGATGTACGAAGGGCTATATAAAATAAATTTGATTGATTGAATTTGATTGAAAACCTATAAAACAAGGCAAGCAAGGTAACAAGAATATTAATTGATGATGATGGTCTTTGTAGGTGGGGGACGAGGTGGATGAGTTCCGACAGGGGGAGTGTGCCTGCCATGTTCCTGCCATCAGGACTTTCTTTAAGGTAAAACACAGAACATTAGAGACCCACAACAACACAGTAAAAACTGAGACTGGAGTAGTTCAACAGCTCCATTGGCATTTACTGTAATAAGCTTATTATTATACATTATGTAAATGAAAGGGATCAGTAGCCCAGTTGATATTTACATTTTATTACCATATGAAACATCACTCAATTGACGATAAGAGAATCTTGAAAACACATGACAGACTTTTTTTACGTACAACCTTTTGATACGTTGATTTACTCATAATCATATTTATTTGACATTTAAGTCAGAAATGTAATCTCTTTTACTTTGTCTATCTCTCACCCTCTCAAATCAAATCAAATGTTATTGGTCACATACACATGGTTAGCAGATGTTAATGCGAGTGTAGTGAAATGCTTGTGCTTCTAGTTCTGACTATGCAGTAATATCTAACAAGTAATCAAATAAATTCACAACAACTACCTTATACACACAAATACACACAAATGTAAAGGGATGAATAGAATATGTACATATAAATACATGGATGAGTGATGGTGTGCGGCATAGGCAAGATTCAGTAGACGGTTTAGAATACAGTATATACATATGAGATGAGTAATGTAGGCTATGCAAACATTATATAAAGTGGCGTTATTTAAAGTGACTAGTGATACCTTTATTAAGTCAATTTATTTGAGTCAGTGTGTTGGCAGCAGACACTCAATGTTAGTGATGGCTGTATAACAGTCTGATGGCCTTGAGATAGAAGCTGTTTTTCAGTCTCTCGGTCCCAGCTTTGATGCACCTGTACTGACCTTGCCTTCTGGATGATAGTGGGGTGAACAGGCAGTGGCTTGGGCAGTTGTTGTCCTTGATTATCTTTTTGGCCTTCCTGTGACATCGGGTGCTGAAGGTGTCCTGGAGGGCAGATAGTTTGCAACCGGTGATGCGTTGTGCAGACCGCACTACCCTCTGGAGAGCCTTGCAGTTGAGGGTGGTGCAATTGCCGTACCAGGCAGTGATACAGCCCGACAGGATGCTCTTGATTGTTCATCTGTAAAAGTTTGAATGTTTTAAATGGCAAGACAAATTTCTCCAGCCTCCTGAGGTTGAAGAGGGGCTGTCGCGCCTTCTTCACCACGCTGTCTGTGTGGGTGGACCATATCAGTTTGTCTGTGATGTGTACGCAGAGGAACTTAAAACTTTCCATCTTCTCCAATACTGCCCCGTTGTGTGGATGGGGGGGGGGGGGGGATCATCTCCTTTGTTTGTTTTTTTACGTTGAGTGAGAGGTTATTTTCCTGACACCACACTCCGAGGGCCCTCACCTCCTCCCTGTAGGCTGTCTCGTCATTGTTGGTGATATGATCCTTGACTAGTCTCTCAAAGCACTTCATGATGACAGAAGTGAGTGCAATGGGGCGATGGTCATTCAGTTCAGTTACCTTAGCTTTCTTGGGAACAGGAACAATGGTGGCCATCTTGAAGCATGTGGGGGCAACGGACTGGGATAGGGATTGGTTGAATATGTCCGTAAACACACCAGCCAGCTGGTCTGCGCATGCTCTGAGAACGCGGCTAGGGATGCCATCTGGACCGGCAGCCTTGCGAGGGTTAAAACGTTTAAATGTTTTACTCACGTTGGCCACGGAGAAGGGGTGCTCACAGGCTTTGGTAGCAGGCAGTGTCAGTGGCACTGTATTGTCCTCAAAGCAAGTAAAAAAGTTGTTTAATTTGTCTGGGAGCAAGACATCGATGTCCGCGATGGGGCTGGTTTTCTTTTTGTAATCCGTGATTGACAGTAGACCCTCCCACATACGTCTCGTGTTTGAGCCATTGAATTGCGACTTTACTTTGTCTCTATACTGACGCTTTGCTTTTTTGATTGCCTTGCGGAGGGAATAGCTGCACTGTTTGTATTCAATCACGTTTCCAGTCGCCTTTCCATGATTAAAAGCGGTGGTTCGCGCTTTCAGTTTTGCGCGAATGCTGCCATTAATCCACGGTTTCTGGTATGGGAAGGTTTTAATAGTCACAGCGGGTACGACATCTCCGATGCACTTGCTAATAAACTCGCTCACCAAGTCAGCGTATACATCAATGTTGTTGTCTGAGGCTATCTGGAACATATCCCAGTCCACATGATTGAAGCTATCTTGGAGCGTGGAATCCGATTGGTCAGACCAGCGTTGTATTGACCTGAGCACGGGCGTTTCCTGTTTTAGTTTCTGCCTATAGGCTGGGAGCAACAAAATGGATTCACGATCAGATTTTCCGAAGGCAGAGCACGGGAGGGCTTTGTATGCATTGCGGAAGTTCGAGTAGCAATGATCCAGAATTCTGCCAGCTCGTGTCATGGCATTCGAAATGCTGATAGAATTTAGGGAATATTGATCTTAGGTTAGCTTTGTTAAAATCCCCAGCTACAATAAATGCATCCTCAGGATGTATGGTTTCCAGTTTACATAGAGTCCATTGAAGTTCTTTCAGGGCAGATGAGGGATCTGCTTGGGGGGATATACACGGCTGTGACTATAATCGAAGAGAATTCTCTTGGAAGATAATGCGGTCGGCATTTGATTGTAAGGAATTCTAGGTCATGTGAACAAAAGGACTTGAGTTCCTGTATGTTGTTGTGATGACACCATGAGTCGTTAATCATAAGGCATACACTCCGCCCTTCTTCTTACCAGAGATGTTTGTTTCTGTCGGCGCGATGGGTGAAGAAACCGGGTGGCTGTACCAACTCTGACAACGTATCTCGAGTGAGCCATGTTTCCGTGAAACAGAGAATGTTACAATCTCTGATGTCTCTCTGGAAGGCAACTCGTACCCTAATTTCGTCCATTTTGTTATCTAATGATTGGACATTGGCGAGTAATATGCTAGGAAGCGGTGGATGGTGTGCTCGCCTTCTGAGTCTGACCAGTAGGTCGCTCCGTCTGCCTCTCCTGCGGCGACCGCGTTGTTTTGGGTCGGCCTCTGGGATAAGGTCGCATGTCCAGGGTGGAGGTCCGAACAAAGGATCCGCTTCGGGAAAGACGTATTCCTGGTCACAATGATGGTAAGTTGACATCGCTTTAATATCCAATAGTTCTTCCCGGCTGTATGTAATAACACTTGAGATTTTCTGGGGTAACAATGTAAGAAATAGTACATAAAAAAACAAATAACTGCATAGTTTTCTTAGGACCAGAAGCTTGGCGACCATCTCTGTCGGCTCCATCTCAGTCTCACTCTCTCTCTCTCTCTCTTCCTCAGGAGGCCCATGTGTTCCTCAGTGCAGGTTCTACAGAGGAGGTAACAGAGGAGAGGGTCCTGGCAGTTGTCAGTGAAGCCAACCAGCAGACTGACACACCCAGAAGACCATCTAGAGATGAAGAGATAGAGGAGACTGTGGTGAGACTGATCGGTGGTGCAGTTCTTAACTCAACCACTGGAGGGCCACATCGACCACCTAAACTAATGTTACATTCCTCTGACCATGTAAACTCCTTAAAGAAATAATAACTGGGGCCCTGTCTAAAATGAACCCCTACCTCTGAAAGGATTTGATACGTATAAGCAATATAAGCCTATCATAGGTTTACTAGCATAAAATTGCAGTATCTATCCTATCCATTCTCAGCTAAGGGAGTAGGGTATTTTGTACGGAAGCCTGACTCTGACCATTTTCCTCAATCCATCTCTCACCCACAGATAGAGGAGAAGAGGAGAGACGAGGAACGCAGAATGGCAGCAGAGGAGAGGAAGCGCAGTGAGAGAGAGGGATACAGCAAGAGAGGATGGATGCGGAAGAGAGGGAGAGGAGGATGAAAGAGAAAGAGGAAAGGATACAGGAGCAGAGGTCAGTCATGCAATATACACGCACACATTCACAAATGTGTACTACTTATACACCAGGGTTGGGTGCAATTCGAATTGAAGGCAGCCAATGCAGGAAGTGATTTGAATTTTAAAGTCAGAAATATATATATTTGTTTAATTAAATAGCTTCTATTTTTTTGTCAGTGAAAATGAATGAAATGTTTTGACAATTTAATTATCATTTTAGTTTACTTCTTGAATTGACTGCCTTCAACCCTGTTATAAAAATGTATTTTACAAATTGATATAATCCTTTTCTCTCTCTCTTTATCTCATTCTCTCAGGAAGTTACAATCCCAGATTGAAGCAGAGACTCACAAACAAGAAAGACTAAAATGTGGGTGTATGTGTGTGAGCTTATCTGCATGTATTCCATACAGTATACATCTCCACCAGGCACAGGAGCAGCAGCAGAGGGAGTGTGAGCAAGAGACATGAGGTGGTCTGGCTCGCACTGATTCTGTACAGAGATAAGTATTGCCTCCCTATTTTGTCATTTCAACTACAGTGGCAAGAAAAAGTATGTGAACCCTTTGGAATGGCCTCAATTTCTGCATAAATCTTATATTCATCTAAGTCACAACAATAGACAAACACAGTGTGCTTAAACTAATAACACACAAATTATTGTATTTTTCTTGTCTATATTGAAAACATAATTTAAACATTCACAGTGTAGTTGCGGATCAGGTTGGAAAAAGTATGTGAACCCCTAGGCTAATGACTCCAAAAGTCAGGAGTCAGCTAACCTGGAGACCAATCAATGAGACGAGATTGGAGATGTTAGTTAGAGCTGCCTCGCCCCATAGAAAACACACACAAAATGTCAGTTTTCCATTCACAAGAAACATTGCCTGATGTGAACCATGCCTTGACACAAATGAGATCTCAGAAGACTTAAGAATTGTTGACTTGCATAAAGCTGAAAAGGGTTACAAAAGTATCTCTAAAAGCCTTGATGTTCATCAGCCATTGGTATGACAAATTGTCTATAAATTGAGACAGTTCAGGACTGTTGCTACTCTCCCTAGGACTGGCCGTCCTGCAAAGATGACTAAAAGAGCACAGCGCAGAATGCTCAATGAGGTTAAGAAGAATCCTAGAGTGTCAGCTAAAGACTTAAAGAAATCTCTGGAACATGCTAACATCTCTGTTGATGAGTCTACGATATGGAAAACACTAAACAAGGAAAGTGTTCATGGGAGGACACCACGGAAGAAGCCACTGCTGTCCAAAAAAAGTTTACAAACATGCACCTGGATGTTCCACAGTGCTACTGGCAAAATATTCTGTGGACAGATGAAACTACAGTTGAATTGTTCGGAAGAAACACACAACACTATGTGTGGAGAAAAAAAGGCTCAGCACACCAACATCAAAAACCTCATCCCAACTGTAAAGTATGGTGGAGGGAGCATCATGGTTTGGGGCTGCTTTGCTGCCTCAGGGCCTGGACAGCTTGCTGTCATCGACGGAAAAATGAATTCCCAAGTTTTTCAAGACATTTTGCAGGAGAAGTTGGGTGATGCAAGAAGACAACGACCCAAAACACAGAAGTAAATCAACAACAGAATGGCCTCAAAAGAAGAAATACGCCTTCTGGAGTGGCGCAGTCAGAGTCCTGACCTCAAACCGTTTGAGATGCTATGGCATGACCTCAAGAGAGCAGTTCACACCAGACATCCCAAGAACATTGCTGAACTGAAATAGTTTTGTAAAGAGGAGTTTTGAACAGAGAAATTTATCCTGACCGTTGTGCAGGTCTGATCCACAACTACAGAAAACATTTGGTTGAGGTAATTGCTTCCAAAGGAGGGTCAACCAGTTATTAAATCCAAGGGTTCACATACTTTTCCCACCCTGCACTGTGAATGTTTGCACAGTGTGTTCAATAAAGACATGACAATTTATAATTTGTGTGTTATTAGTTTAAGCAAACTGTGTTTGTCTATTGTTGTGACCTAGATAAAGATCAGATCAAATTTGATGACCAATTTATGCAGAAATCCAGGTATTTCCAAAGGGTTCACATACTTTTTCTTGCCATTGTACACAACTGAAATGCTGCTTTCTGACCCATCATTTCACCCTAATCATTAGATGTTTATTATCTCTAGAAATAATTTGGACTCACAATCAGATTAATGTGACTGTTAAACTAATGGTTGGTAATGGCTGACTATCGAGCTATAATCACGGAAATGCACTGAAATATGTGACCCGTTTGAGGTAACCAGGCGTATGTCGCAAGTCACGACTTCACAGAAGAGCCATTTAAAAAAAAAAAAAATTTTTTTTTTCAAAATTCGTTTTTTTGGGCAGAAATGCCTTCTGGAACATGTGAACTTTCATGTGCCTTAATAATAATATTGTATGCCATCTGTAAATACGAATAACATTTAAAAATGACAAGCCTTGTTGGTTAAGCCACAGAACAGTCAGCAACCTTCCCACTAGCCATGATATGCTGAGATAATGAGTGGGCTGGACATGCCAAGAGAGGAGTTCAGATTGGTCTGCCATATAGAAAGTTTCTGTCTATTTGAGCTGGTCAGTCTATGTTGGTAATCCTGTCGAACGCTGCTTTTTTATGTATCGTGTAGTGGATCTGCATAAGTGATGCTCTCCACTTTCTGGAGAATCGAGTTTTGAAATCAATGGAATTAGAGTATGATAGCTAAAGAGATAAAGAAAACACCTTGTTTCTGGATTACATCTTCAAACTAAAGGCAACCGTGGCATGGCATCCGTCATAGGGAGCCACGTCCATCATGCATGATGATGTATACAGGTAAGATAGCTAGCAACATTTTCCGATTTTACATGTTTCTAATTTTGAAAGTGGTTTAATTTCAAGCTAAAGTCTACTGTTAGCTAGCTAGCTAACATTAGCTGGCTGGCTCCCTAGCTAATGTTATGTGTATGACGTTATTATTCATATCCCAGAACCGTTGGCTTGGCTAGTTAGAGCCTAATGTTAGCTCGCCTGCATTGAACCTGGTTGGTTAGCTCCCAGCAGATTAATGCAGGGTAGTAATGACATGATTTGGCACAATTGTTCATTGTTGTTTAACTAGCTAACGTTAGCTGGCTGGCTCGTTTTCTAAAGTTATGTGACGTGTGTGTGATCTTACACATTGTTTATCTAGCTAGGTTCATTGTTTACCTAGCTAGCTAGCTACATGTCTTAAAACTCTTTGAGGGCATGGCAGATTTACGCCCCCTTTGGAGAAATTGGGTACCCCTAGTAAACTGAAAAAAAAAATATCAAAAATTGCTAATATATGCATATAATAATTATTATTGGATAGAAAACACTCTAAAGCTTCTAAAACCGTTGGAATTATGTCTGTAAGTATAGCAGAACTCACAGGGCATGCATTCTTCCAAACTAGTTTTTGTGGCCATGAAAGTTGGAGCAACTTTGACGTCATGGCCCCCACCCTTCCCGACCACTTATGGATCTGGGGACACTTTCCATCTCTTCCACTAGATGTCCTCTTTCTTTAGAGCGTTCAATCGTTCAAATCGCGCGAGAATTGGCCCTATAGGAGTGATTGGAGTAAGTGTCGCGATAAAAAAACCTGTGCGTTAGGGCGCGAATTGGTCACAGCCATTCCTTTGTTCCAGCACTCCTGGGAAGAGCAAACGATGCCCGGTTGAATTGAAGTTTGTTTTGCACGTCTAAAACATCATAAAGCTTGCTTCTGCACTTAGTTTGACCTGTTTAGTCGACATATAATGTGTAATTTTGAAGTTTTGATGCACAACTTAACCGGACCGGAGGACGTTTTGGGTGCATTTCAGCTGATGTTATTAGCAGTAGCTAATACAAAGACGCAAGACTTGAAACCAAACGATGTATTGGGTAAGTATGAACCCTTCCAGAACATTCTGAACGAAGACCATCGAAGGTAAGGGAATATTTATGCTTAAATCTGTGTTTCTGTTGACTCCAACATTACGTGGAAATGTAGCTTGGAACTGAGCGCTGTCTCAGCATATGAAATAGTGTGCGATTTCTGTAACGTTAAAAATAAATCTAACACAGCGGTTGCATAAAGAAGCAGTGTATCTTTCTAACTATATGTAGAACATGTATATTTAGCCAAAGTTTATGATGTCTATTTACGTTATCTTGCCGAGCTACCTAGATTTCCTGCGGGCATTTTTGAGTAATTTCTGAACATGAGTACACTGTAAATGGACATTTATGGATATATATGGCATATTATTGAAAAAAAAAAAATGTACTGTGTAACATGTCCTATCACTGTCATCTGATGAAGATTTTCAAAAGGTTAGTGAGCAATTTATTTTTTAATCCTGCTTTTATAATTTTATATTTTCTGGGACAAAATGGCTGCCGCTTGTCTTTGTTTCAGTGGTGGTCTAATATAAATGTGTGGTGTGTTTTCGCCGTAAAACATTTTAAAAATCTGAGTAGATGAACAAGGTGTTTATCTTTCATTTGAGCTATTGGACTTGTTAATGTGTGGAGGTTAAATATTTCTAAGAATATTTTTGCGTTCCATGCGCCACCGTTTGAGCTGAACGGGGGGGAGGGTGTTCCTCCAGAGGAACTCCTGGCATCAACTAGTTTTAAGCTAAAGTGTAAAACACCCGTTGAATATGGCCGGTGTCCTTAAACGTCGGCAAAAAGACGTAATGACATTTTTGGCAGCTGAGCTGGTTAGGCTGTTTTCCTGTTTTCCAGAGTTAAACAAATCATCAGCCAGAGCGTCAAGTGTGCACTCTGAATGCTCCGAGAGTGAAACGAGATGGGTGGGGCTAAAGCATAAGAGGGTGTGAACGATGCTGAGCGGGTGTAGACAGAGAAGAGCTCTTCACTAGATACCAAGACATTCAAAGGCCATTTTCTCAAAAGTGAGTTTACAAGTTTATCAACTTTCAAAGCAGAATTACTTTTCCATTGTTCTTCAAAAATGCAGTGTATGCTATACCATTATACCATAGCTCTGAGTCTGTCCTAACATATTTAACTTCTTGACGCTACCCATCCCTGTCACAGGATCATTTTCGTCAGCAACCGCTGAATAGCATAGCGCAACAGTCAAATAATATTACTAAAAAATATTCATATTCATGAAATCACAAGGGCAATATTGCAAAACACAGCTTAGCCTTTTGTTAATCCACCTGTCGTCTCAGATTTTGAAATTATGCTTTACAGCGAAAAGCAATCCAAGCATTTGTGGAAGTTTATTGATAGCATAGCATTATGTACACTTAGCCACGAAAATCAGAAAAGCAATCAAATTAACCGTTTACCTTTGATGATCTTCAGATGTTTTCACTCACGAGACTCCCAGTTACACAACAAATGTTCCTTTTGTTCCATAAAGATTATTTTTATACCCAAAATACCAACGTTTGTTTGTCGCGTTATGTTCAGAAATCCACAGGAAAGAGCCGTCACGACGACACAGATGGAAATTCCAAATAGTCTTCATGATGTCCACAGAAACATGTCAGACGTTTTTTATAATCATTCCTCGGGTAGTTTTTAAAATATATAATCCATAATACACTGCTCAAAAAACTTCACTTCTGTGAAATCAAACTGTCCACTTAGGAAACAACACTGATTGACAATACATTTCACATGCTGTTGTGCAAATGGAATGGACAACAGGTGGAAATTATAGGCAATTAGCAAGACACCCCCAATAAAGGAGTGGTTCTGCAGGTGGTGACCACAGACAGGCCAGTACATCAGGAGACGTGGAGGAGGCTGTGCTTACAGGCCAACACTGTGCAGGATGTTTGGCATTTGCCAGAGAACACCAATATTGGCAAATTCGCCACTGGCGCCTTGTGCTCTTCACAGATGAAAGCAGGTTCACACTGAGCACATGTGACAGACGTGACAGAGTCTGGAGACGCCGTGGAGAACGTTCTGCTGCCTGCAACATCCTCCAGCATGACCGGTTTGGCGGTGGGTCAGTCATGGTGTGGGGTGGCATTTCTTTGGGGGGCTGCACAGCTCTCCATGAGCTCGCCAGAGGTAGCCTGAGTGCCATTAGGTACCGAGATGAGATCCTCAGACCCCTTGTGAGACCATATGCTGGTGCGGTTGGCCCTGGGTTCCTCCTAATGCAAGACAATGCTAGACCTCATGTGGCTGGAGTGTGTCAGCAGTTCCTGCAAGAGGAAGGCATTGATGCTATGGACACATCTGGGACATCATGTCTCGCTCCATACACCAACGCCACGTTGCACCACAGACTGTCCAGGAGTTGGCGGATGCTTTAGTCCAGGTCTGGGAGGAGATCCCTCAGGAGACCATCCGCCACCTCATCAGGAGCATGCCCAGGCGTTGTAGGGAGGCCATACATGACTTGTTTTAAGGACATTACATCAAAGTTGGATCAGCCTGTAGTGTTGTTTTCCACTTTAATTTTGAGTGTGACTCCAAATCCAGACCTCCATGGGTTGATAAATTTGATTTCCATTGATAATGTTTGTGCGATTTTGTTGTCAGCACATTCAACTATGTAAAGAAAATGAATATAATATAAATTAATATTTCATTCATTCAGATCTAGGATGTGTTATTTTAGTGTTCCCTTTATTTTTTTGAGCAGTGTAGTACTACCCAATCCACTTGTATATAGAGGTGATATATCTCACTATAGGAACAGACACCACACTAGGACCTCCAGGTGTGTCCTAGGTCAGTAGTGTAGGAGCTTTCTTAGTTCTTAGAGATCGTCTTATCTCTGCTTCTGCTTCCTTAATTTGTCTTGAGTTGTCTGCAACTGAATCTGATTTCTTAACCTCATTTGTTCTATACATTTCCTCAGCTTCAGTTGCTTCTTCAGTTTTATTTGTTTCTTCAGTCGACTTTATTTTTCTTCTCCTGTTCTCGCGTTAGGTTCTCCAGTCATTACCTTCCATGTACTGTCCAAGTCTAAACTGTATGTTTCTGACGTTTCTTCATCTTCTTTGTCATTTGACTTTCAAAGGCATAGAAGCCCAGCGATCCACCAACTTGTGCTTTCCTTTCAGTCCTAGATTCCATATCAGGACTGTGTCTCTATGTATAAGATGGGAGTAGCAAATCTGCTGATTATATCTTTGTTTGTTTCCTTTGTTCTGTTCGTCAGCAGTGGTCTGTATGCAGCTTGCATCTCTTTCCTCATGTCTGACATACTTCAGGTAAGTCTTCTCTGATGCTCCATCACTTGAGACTCTGAAGAACAAGTCTATAGGTAACCTTGCTTCAATAGCAAACATGAGAAAGTACGGAGAGTTTCCGGTTGCTTCATTCTGAGTGCAACTGTACACATGTACAAGACCTCCAATATGCTGACTCCATTTTCTCTTTCTCTTTGGATCCAGTGTTCCAAGCATGTTCAACAACAATGTTCTATTAAATCTCTCAGGTTGTGGATCTCCCTGGGGATGGTACGGTGTTGTTCTTGACTTCTCGACTCCAAGCATGCTCAACATTTAATGTATAAGCAGACTCTCAAAATCTCTTCCCTGATCAATGCATTCTTTGGGATAGACCGTAATGGATGAAGTACTTTTCCAACAACACTTTTGTGACCTTGGATGCTTTCTGATCCTTAGTAGGAAACGCTTGAGCATATCTGGAATAGTGATCTGTAATGACCAGGACATTCACTGTGTTACTGGAATGTGGTTCAATGGACAGGAAATCCACGCAGACAAGATCCAAAAGGGTCATCACTATGTATATGAGACAATGGAGCAACTCTCTTGGGTAGTTTTTCTCTGGATACAGCGAGCACAGGACTTGCAGTAGTGTTCGACATCCGATTTCCTACGTGGCCAGTAGAAACGGTCTCTTACTAATTCATAAATCTTGCCGAATCCCAGATTACCTGAGTCATTGTGTAATGACTTCAACACCACTTCTGTAAACATCTCTGGCATAAGTAACTGAGTGTGACGAGGTCTATGCGGAGAACTGGTAATCCTGTATAGCACTCCATCTTCAAACTTTAATTTCTCCCATTCTCTCAGGAGTAGAGGTAGCTGGATGTCCGGTCTCCATTACTCTTGTGACATCACCCTTCACTAGAGCAGACCACACCTCACCAATACAGGGATCTTCTTGTTGAGCAGCTGACAGCTCATTGGACTCAACCTTGGCAGCTGATGAGCACTCAACATAGTCAGATTGCAGTATACTTGAGAATTGGCATGCATAGAAGAACCCAATTGGTCAAACACTCTGTCTTGAGATGATCGATGAATCAGTCTGATCACAGTGGAAATCTGGCACATGGCTCTCACGCATTATGCGGCAATGTTTCTCCAATCTGGTTCCATTTCGGATTTCAGCATCAATGTTCTGTTTTCCCAGCATGTACTTAAGACTAAAGTCGTAGGTACACAACGCAAAAAGACAACAGTGACCAGTAGCATCCAGTTTTGCTGAGGTCAAGACATATGTCAGCAGATTGTTGTCTGTTCTCTCCTCAAACATTGATCCGTATTGCTAATCGTGCATTATTTTAATGACGGCCCACTTTAATGCTAGGTATTCAAATTCATAGGGAGGGTAATTATACTCAGACAGGGATAAACTTCGATTGACGAATGCAACTGGACGCAGATGTTGATCCTTGTCTTCTTGGTACAATACTCCACCTAACCCTTCACCGCTTGCATCAACATGTAGTACATATGGCTGTTGAGGGTTTGCAAAAGCCATCAATGGAGCTTTAGTGAGGCTTTCCTACAGTTTCTCAAAGGCCATTTGAAGTACTCTTTGTCTGTTCTTTCCTTGGGCTTCCTTCCTAGGGATGGTAACCATGCAGGAGATGTAGTCTTTCACAACTCTTCTATAATACCCACAGAATCTGAGAAAAGAACACAAAGTAGACACAGTGTCTGGTCTCGGCCATGTGGTTACTGCTTTGATCTTTGATGGGTCTGTAGCCACTCCATCCTGTGATACTATGTGTCCCACATAGTTGACTGACGCTTGGCAGAATTGACACTTGTCCAAAGACAACGTCAGTCCTTCTTCTTTCAAGTGATCCAACACTGAGAAGACTCTCTTCGTGTTCTTCCAGTGTCTGTCTGAACACTATCAGATTGTTGAAGTACACTAGAACTTCGAGCAGGTTCATGTCTCCAATGGTCTGTTCAATAACACGTTGAAAAGTTGCTGGTGCTCCTGACACACCCTGCGGCATCCTCTCAAATGGATAAAATCCAGCCGGACATATAAAAGCAGTCTTCTCTTTGTCAGCTTCACTCACCGGTATTTGATCATATCCAATTCTGAGATGAAAAACGCTGAACCACTTGCTTCCATTCAAATTGGTCAGGGCATTTTCAATTTGCGGAACGGTTTATTGGTCAGAAACTGCACTTCTGTTGAGTGTTCTTCCTCACCACTACAATCCGCGATGCATAGAAGCTTCTCGACGGAGAGATGATTTCAACATCTTTCAGGTTCTTCAGATGTTTCCTTACATCTTCCACATCAGCTGGGGACAGCCGTTGAGACCTCTCCCTAAACGGTGTGTCATCAGTGACTCGAATGGTATGGCGAGTACTCATGGAACAACCAACATCAAACTCATGAGTTGAAAAAACATTTTCATTCCATCATATTGTCAGTTAACCTCTTCTTCAATTCTTCAGATAAAGGTGAGTCACTGAAGTTGAATGAAAAAGTCAGCTTCTCAGGTAAGTTGTCCTTACTCCTCTCAGGGGCAGCAGGAACAGGAGCTACATCTACAGGAAAAGGTAAGCAATGGGTATGCCACGTTTTAAGGTTATCTGCCTTGACAATACATTCCTGACTTTAACTGTTATTCTTCTAGACGACACAACACTAGACGTCTGAATTTCAGGTCGAACAATATGTGTTTCTGGAAACCGTGAATCTTCTGGACACTGGATTCTTCAGGCCCATCGACCAAAACGGTCTGAGTACAAGGTGATGCAGGAAACGTTGTAATCCTGGTGACTGTTGCTAGTCCACCAGGGGGCAATGTTACAGATTTTGTCTGTGAAAACCATACTGTTCCTTTTTTTCTGCTCATCAACATCAGTTGGTATCTCTTTCATCTACTCATAAGCCTCTTTGATAACAGGATGAACTCATAGTGTGCATAGGAAATCTTCACCTCCTTGCTCTTCGCAAACCATCATCATCCTTCTCATCACAGAAGTGGTTGTACCAACCAGGATAGAGACTTCACCTTTCACGGCTAGGTCTGGACAAACCAACACAAGTGCTTCTATGGTCTCTGCTACACCTACTACTGATCCTAAAAACTCCAACTTCAACTACAAAGAAAGCCATCATAGGGGTATTTCTCTAAGCTAAGGCCCCAAATCTCCAAGGGTTCAATGGGCTTTAACCTGTCTAGGACTAACCCCGTTCCACTAGCAGAACCCCTCGCCGTCAGCCAATGAAATTGCAGGGCGCCAAATACAAATCAACAGAAATCTCATAAATCAAATGTCTCAAACATTAGGCACCATTTGGTATTAGGCACCATTTTAAAATGGTAAATAAAATACAATTCTCTTTAATCCAGCCACAGTATCTGATTTCAAATATGCTTTACAGCGAAAGCTCCACAAACGATTATGTTAGGTCACCACCAACTCACAGAAAAACCCAGCCATTTTTCCAGCTAAAGAGAGGAGTCACAAAAAGCACAAAGAGATAAAATTCATCACTAACCTTTGATGATCCTCATCAGATGACACTCATAGGACTTCATGTTACACAACACATGTATTTTTTGTTCGGAAAAGTTCATATTTATGTCCAAAAATCGTATTTTCCATTGGCGTGTTACGTTCAGTAGTTCCTAAACATGCAGTGATATTGCAGAGAGCCACATGAATTCACAGAAATACTCATAATAAATGTTGATGATAATACAACTACTATACATGGAACTTTAGATACACTTCTCCTTAATGCAACCGCTGTGTCAGATTTCAAAAAAACTTTATGGAAAAAGCATAATCTGAGAACTGCGCTCAGAGCCCAAACAAGCCAGAGAAATATCCGCCATAGCATTATAAATATTCACTTACCTTTGATGATCTTCATCAGAATGCACTCCCAGGAATTGCAGTTCCACAATAAATGCTTGTTTTGTTCGATAATGTACATCATTTATGTCCATTTATGTCCAATAGCTTCTTTTGTTAGGGCGTTTGGAAACAAATCCAAAAGTGCGATCTGGTCCATTCGGACGAAACGTTCAAAAAGTTATATTACTATTAAAGAAACTTGTCAAACTAAGTATAGAATCAATCTTTATGATGTTTTTATCATAAAAGTTCAATAATGATCCAACAGGAGAATTCCATTGTCTGTAGAAAAGCCATGGAACGCAGGTTGCTCTAAGGGCAGACCCCTTAGTCAAACAGCTCCCATCCGGCCCCCCTTCACATGAGCAGTCTGAAACAACGTTCTAAAGACGGTTGACATCTAGTCGAAGCAGCTCCCATCCCACTGTCTATTCGATAGGGGTGAGTTAAAAAACTACAAACCACTTCCTGTTTGGATTTTTTCTCAGGTTTTTGCATGCCATATGAGTTCTGTTATACTCACAAGACATCATTCAAAACAAATTAGAAACATCAGGGTGTTTTCTATCCAATGCTACTAATAATATGCATATATTAGCATCTGGGACCGAGTAGGAGGCAGTTCACTCTGGGCTCCCTTACTCCCTATCCCAAACAAGTTAATGGCACTTGTTGTAAAAGTATCTGAGAGTAGGGTAATCTGAGTCCCACTTACTAGTAAAGCTTTAGCATAGATGCCTTCAATCTGTATGTGAACAACAGCAATAGGGCCCACTGAGCCGAAAGATAGCATATATTTTGCTTCTTCACGTTTCCTGTTGCACTTGGTGGAACGTATCTTCACCGGGACGTCAGGCCGCTCCTTTATTGCGTCCCACGGTAGTTTCCCATTGACCGTGTCTGGCTGATGAGACACTTGTTGACTTTCCACAGATTTTCTTCGCCCTCACAGTCTCGTTTGAAGTGTCTATCCTCTCCACATTTATAGCAGAATATACCAGGTCGGCCTTCACCCTTAGTGGGGCCTTGAGATGGATCAGCAATCTTCCTTCTGACTTTGAATGCGCAATCTCCCTTCTGACTTTGAATCTGTCTTCTGAGTGAGTGTGTCAGGTTTCAGCCATTCAGTTCTTTCCTCAGCAGCTCCATGTCAGTGTTGACCTCTGTGGGTGCAGCAACAACTGGAGTGACAGCTGATGACATCACAACACTTGTGGGAACAGTCCTGTTTTGAATCATATCTTCCTCCTCCCTTAACTTGTGAAGCAGCTGAGAGAAGGTATGTGGATCACGCAGCTTGTAGGTTATCTGAATGCAAAGAGCAACCATGTCAGGTGCACCTCTCTCTCGTGAGAGCCATGTCACTGTGCACCTCTCACAATATGTTCAATGAGTTTGCTATTCATCTCAGACAGTTCAAAACCACCTTTGCGAAACACACAGTGCAGCAGTTTGTTCCATCTCAGCAGATGTACGCTCGTGGGCAGTGTTCGGAAGTCCGGGTGAATGACATGCCCAAAGTAAACCGATTGTTACTCAGGCCCAGAAGCTAGGATATGCATATACAAACACACTGAAGTTTCTAAAACTGTTAAAATAATGTCTGTGAGTATAACAGAACTGATATGGCAGGTGAAAACTGAGGAAAATCCATCCGGAAAATGTATTTTTGAGGTCACAGGCCATTTCAATGCTAGCCTATGGGAAAAACAAATAGATAGGACCCAGATTGCAGTTCCTATGGCTTCCACTAGATGTCAACAGTCTTTAGAAAGGGTTTCAGGCTTGTTTTTTGAAAAACAAAGAAGTAGTTGTAGTTTTTCCAAGGTGTCCCTCATTAGAAAAGTAGTCTTGTTGCACGCGTGAATGAGGTGCACGCTCTTTGTTATTTATCTTCCCTATTGAACATACTGTTCTTGTCTTAAATTTTATCATTTAGATATTCGAGTACCTGAGGATTAATTAGACCCATCATTTGACTTGTTTGGACAAACTTTATCGCAACATTTTTTGATTTGTTTGTATGCATGTGTCAGATTCTCCCTCTGAGAGGTGGGTGTGGAGTCAGCCGCAGGAGAGCAAGAATATCCAAGAAGGGCATTTCATTACTGTCCACCAACACAACAGGCACAGGACCACAAACGTAGCCACAAGAACACAGGAATGCAGTTTAGTAAACAAAACGGAGGAAACACTCCTCTGCTAAACTAACATGCGGGCAAAACGTTCCAGTGAAAAAATACACCAGCTTAATTAACAGTTAAAAAAACGCAACCCAAACCAACGACAGTAAACAAACAATCCCATACAAAACCTGGCGGGTAGGGCGAGATTAAATACCCCACTGGTTAACTAAACCAGACACAGGTGAACACAAGACAAACAAAACCAAACGAAAAAGGGATCGGTGGCAGCTAGTAGGCCGGCGACGACGACCGCCGAGCGCCGCCCGAACAGGGAGAGGAGCCACCTTCGGTGGAAGTCGTGACAGCGTGTTGAACGAGTGGATTGCTGAAATCAATGGCGCCAACTAAACTGACTTTTTTTGGATATAAAGAGGGACTTTATCGAACAAAACAACCATTCATTGTGTAGCTGGGATTGCAAACAGAGGAAGATCTTCAAAAGTAAGTGATTTATTTTATTGCTATTTGTGATTTTGTGATGCCTGTGCTGGTTTGAAAAAGTATTTTGATGTGGGGCACTGTCCTCAGATAATCTCATGGTATGCCTTCGCCGTAAAGCCTTTTTGAAATCTGACAACGCGGTTGGATTAACAAGAAGTTAAGCTTTTAAACGATCTAAGACACTTGTATTTTCATTAATGTTTAATATTAAGATTTTTGTATTTTGAATTTCGCCCTCTGCAATTTCACCGGATGTTGTCGTAGTGGCACGCTAGCGGGACTCCGATCCCAAAGAGGTTTTTAAGGGAAAAAATAAGAAGTTCATAAGTGCTATTCCTCAGAATTTTCTTAGGAATTTATAGTTTTCTTAGGGACTTAAGAACTTTGTAAACATCTTCTTATGTGGCATTGACATCAGTGACGTGCTTGAAACCAATAAAGGTGAAAGGGATGACAGAATTTGGCCCACTATAATAAAGTGTTGATATTCCCATTTTATTCCATTTATTTTTTTCCTTTTGTCTCGAGAATAAAACATTTTTAGTTGGCTCGTTAACCCTTTATACACACACAAAAATGGATAATCATGGAAAGTGCGATAAAAACTTCAGCAAACAAGAACTTGAAGTGATGGTGAAGGAAATAGAAGCCTGGAAAAGGTTGCTGTTGGGGAGACTCGATAACTGCGGGGTCACTGCAGAGACCAAAAAGAGAGGATGGGCGAGAGTGGCCGAGTCTATCTCTGCCGTTTGGGGATATGACGCCGTAAAATAGAAAAGTCAGCTGCTAAGAAGAAGGGAGCTGAGAGAAGCAGGGAGTTGAAGAAGACTCGACCATTCATGTGGCCCAGCTGGAGGAGAAGGTGTTTTCCATGATAGGAGAGACGTGGTAGAGGAATTGCGGTCTGGCATAGACTCGGGCTGTGCAACCCTTAAGTTAGCTATCTAGCTAACGTGTAACAACATTAGCTAATTAGCCAACATAGCTAACGACGTTAACGTTAGCTAAGTTCGCCAAGTTCTTCTTTGCAAATTGACATACTAACTCTAGCTATATAACATTTCTAGAATATTGAAATATATTCTTAATTACTAGCTAGCTAGATAATGCATGTTTAATTTGTTTTCTTGCAGTAATTACATTTCTGGTAGCTGTCTGAGGTAGTGGCGCAAGTAAACGTTCATGGTTGCAAAAGTATCCAGTAGTGCAGCTAAAGTTACACTTGTTTCCTTCTCTCCTCATATCGAGTCTACTGCTCTTGAAATGTTGCCATTCTGACACGATGTGTTTGACTTTCCAGAAATATCTAGAAGAAAAAGAAACGCACACCTATTAAGACGAGGTGCTGGCTAGCGTAGGAGAAAACTTGAAAACAAAAGAGAGCCGCACACTCTAGGAGCTCAGATGCAATAATTTAATTACCAACGTTTCGACAGCCAAGCTGTCTTCATCGGGGTATAATCACAAACACTGCGGGATGACTTGTTTATATAGTGTCAAAAGACACATGTGTCTGTAATCATGGCCAAGAGTGGCCTAATATCATTGGTTAAAATCAAATATTAAAATGTCATACAAAGAACAGCATACAAACAAATGTACAACATACAATCATAGATGAATTTGACTACACAAGCTTACGAACAATTACAATGGCAAAGTCACAATAATCACAAGAATGGCTTCAGATCAAAGTCTACGTTGAGACCGAAGGGCGCAAGGGTCTTTCAATGAAACTTTCCAGAAATAACACTGGACCTCATCCATATTCCCGAACCTGGATGTGGGAGCCATGGATCGTTATGATCATAAGACAGAAGAACAAGCATAGGTAGATGTTTGTTTGATTTCTCATTTAATATGTTTTATTATTATTCTGCAATAGGCCTACAACACATATCATTCCCACAACAGATTAATTGTATTTTCTCAACAGGTCATCACCAAAGACACGGAGGAGATGCGCCTGTTTCAGATCCTTATTCATCATGACACCCCAATGTACGAGCCAGTGCTACAACGGGCAAGGAAGCTTGCTGGTGTGGAGGAGATGGTGGCTGTCCAGAGGACGCTCCTGGGGGAGCTCATGTCCCTGCGCAGGGTGCAGGAGGTGCTACTGAAGGTGGAAGGTGAGAGATTAGCCCTGGAGAAGCGAAGGAGACTTGAAGATTATTATTCTAAAATAAATCTGTTTCGATATCATACAAACCTTTTTTGTCATGTGAATCTCCTCTTAATTACATAATTTCTTGCTTCAGCATTGCATCTACCAACAGCATTGTGGTCAGCGACAACATCCTGGTCAGGTACAGCTGGTGGAATGTCAGGTATATTGGGATATGGCATCCTGTATTGTATGCAGTTGTTATGCAAGATATATGCTGAGGTTATGATCTTGCATGTTTTTTCTGGGCTGTATAAAATAACTCCCCCAGAGTGGTCAATCTAGATTTAAGGACTCCGATAGATCCCTCTACTAAACTCCTCCATTTCATCTGAGCATGGTTGTAGTTCTCTTCTGCATCGCTGTTAGTGTTTAGGATTGGTGTCATGAGCCATGTTTTTTTTCCTTTCATAAAGGATGTCTCAGCCTCCAGTACTTATGCTGCAGTAGTTTATGTGTCGGGGGGCTAGGGTCAGCCTGTTATATCTGGAGTATTTCTCCTGTCTTGTCCTGTGTGAATTTAAGTATGCTCTCTCTAATTCTCTCTTTCTTTCTTTCTCTCTCAGAGGACCTGAGCCCTAGGACCATGCCTCAGGACTACCTGGCATGATGACTCTTTGTTGTCCCCAGTCCACCTGGCCGTGCTGCTAATCCTGTTTCAACTGTTCTGCCTGCGGCTATGGAACCCTGACCTGTTCACTGTGATTACTATTATTTGACCATGCTGGTCATTTATGAACATTTGAACATCTTGGCCATGTTCTGTTATAATCTCCACCCGGTACAGCCAGAAGAGGACTGGCCACCCCTCATAGCCTGGTTCCGCTCTAGGTTTCTTCCTAGGTTTTGGCCTTTCTAGGGAGATGTTCCTAGACATTCCTGGGGTTTTAGGCTGGTTTTCTGTACAGCACTTTGATATATCAGCTGATGTAAGAAGGGCTATATAAATAAATTGGATTTCTTTACCTAATAGCTATTATCAGGAATGTGACCTTCCTCAAACTTGATTCCCAGGGCCTAATTTGATACAATGAAGGAGTCATGTATGCTCCCAGGCCATTTGGCAACAACAATGTAGTCTACTCTTAATAGAGTAGACTACATTGCAGACTACTTGTGCATTAATAGAGTGGCATTTCTGAATGCAAATCTCTCATAAATGCAAAATATGATCAGCATTGTTGTGTGCTGCTGGTTATAACATGGCAATAAAGAAGAGAGAGAAAAGAGGGACCAGTTTAATGTTTTAACTGGGATGCTGCTGTTTTGCACATTGTTAGTTGTTTTTCTTTGATATGGTGCAATATTCTATTATTATGTTGTTCAGATTGTATTTGTTTAGAATTGTTAAATTTATATGCACTTTGCTTATATAAGGGCATCCTTATGTAAGGGCATTCTTATGTAAGGGCATTCTTTTTTACATTTCTTTCAATTAGTGGGATGCTGCAGTTAAGCAAATTGTTATTTATTTTTCTTTGATATGGTGCAATATTCTATTATGCTGTTCAGATTGTGTTCATTTTGAATGGTTAGATGTAAACAAACTTTGTTTATGTACATTAAAAGTTATACTTTAAATGCAAATGTTTAATAGAATTATTTTTCATAACAGCCCAATGATTTCATTTTATAATTTCATTTAGAATTGTTTTAACACCAATCATAGTCAAACTATCCAAACTGTTTTACTTGAAAAAATACAAAACATATATTTTTTTAAGAGCCGTTTGGAAGCCAAAAGAGCCGGTTCTTTTTGGTGAGCTGAGCCGAACGAGCCGGCTCACTGAAAAGAGACGGAATTCCCATCACTACGAGGCCTCAGCAACAACAGAAAACCGCGTAGCCCTCTGCACACCACCCACGGTCCATCTTGATTGGCCCAAACGATCACACACCCTTCACGTGACAGAAACTGTCACAACATTTTTAATGTAACAGTACATACTAATTTAACCAACATAGGCACAACAACAAAAGCTGTAGTAAAACCTAGAGTTTATGAAAATAAAACAAATCTGATTTCTAGGGAGTTTTTCCTAGCCACCGTGCTTCTTCACCTGCATTGCTTGCTGTTTGGGGTTTTAGGCTGGGTTTCTGTACAGCACTTTGAGATATCAGCTGATGTACGAAGGGCTATATAAAATAAATTTGATTGATTAAATTAATACAAGGTATACAACACATACATCCACATATTATTATTAGTTCTAAATACATGTTTTAATATGGTATTGCATATGTGTACTTCTTTTTATTCTCCTTATAAACCGTGATTACACGTTGCATTAACATGTGGTTGTCGTCATGTGATCAAGATGATTCGATCACTATATATGATCGAGACTTGTTGCATCTACACATGGTAATAAAATGTGTCTCTAGCTGGCCACTGCATCTATATTGTGACCAGATTCCCTGTGCCCTCCATTTGTATAAATGAATCCAACCTGCCTTGAACCTACCCTTATCAAATCAAATCATATTTTATTTGTCACATGTGCCAAATACAACAGGTACACCTTACAGTGAAATGCTTACTTACAAGTCCTTAACCAACAATGCAGTTTTAAGAAAATACATTTTTTTTAAAGTAAGACATAAAAATATAAAATAATTAAAGAGCAGCAGTAAAATAACAATAGCGGTGAAATATACGGTGTTGGGGTAAATGAGGTAAATGTCCATGTAGGTAGAGTTATTAAAGAGACACGCTGTATAAATCGACAGAAAACAGCACACTTTTATAGGCAATAGTTTATACTCTCATCATTAGAGCCTACCTTTGTTATCCAGCTATATAAGACAAGCGTAATAGGCTCCTGTCCCGATAACCGCGACCTGTCCACCACCGTTCAAATACATGTTCAGAGAATCTCTCCCGTCCCTAAAAAAGTAATCACACAAATGAGCGGAGTGTCTGGATGTGTGAACAAAATATAATTGATGCATGGTATAAATAAAAATGACACTTTGGGCCCTTATGCAAACAGTAGAAATATAAACCGGTTAAAATACAGAGTAGGCTAAGCACATATCCGAATGGCGCAACGCATTAATTCAAATAGGTCTGTACGGGTTGATCTTTACGCATGGATGTTTACATACGATGTCTTCATAATTATGTTCATGATTGAAAAGGAAAATATTTTTAACTCTCTAAAGAAACTGACATATACAGTATAGTCCTACAATGGACCACGCATGTAGAGCAAATACTATGGAGGGATAAAGTGTACATCTAAAAGTAGCCTAGTCCTTCCTGTTGTAGGCTACATTATATTGGAGAGCGTCATACATAAAGAGAAAGTTGTGCGCCTTTACGCATCAGTTTGGACACCTTCTGCACTTTACTGCTATACATAGATTTGTCTGGAAAATGCTCAAAGATTCACAGAATATCCTATAATAAACAGGACTGCATTATATACCAGAGATTGTTATTTTGTATACGGTTAAACAGTAGCCCACCACCGTCTGGTACAGCAACTGCCCCGCCCTCAACCGCAAGGCTCTCCAGAGGGTGGTGTGGTCTGCCCATCGCATTACCGTGGGCAAACTACCCACCCTCCAGGACACGTACACCACCCGATGTCACAGTAAGGCCAAAAAGAATCATCAAGGACAACAACCACTGCCTGTTCACACCGCTATCACCCAGAAGGCGAGGTCAGTACAGGTGCATCAAAGCAGGGACAGAGAGACTGAAAAACAGCTTCCATCTCAAGGCCATCAGACTGTTAAACAGCCATCACTAGCACATTAGAGGCTGCTGCCTATAGGCATAGACTAGAATTCACTGGGCACTTTAAGGAATGGAACACCAGTCACTTTAATAATGTTTACATATCTGGCATTACTCATCTCATATGTATATATTGTATTCTATACTATTCTACGCTATCTCATTCACTTAATAATGTTTACATATCTTGCATTACTCATCTCATATGTGTATACTGTATTCTATACTATTCTACTGTATCTTAGTCCGTTTCACTATGACATCGCTCGTCCATATGTATTTCGTCTTAATTAATTTCTACTTAGATTTGTGTGTATTGGGTGTACAACAAATTACACAACTGTATGTTGTGTAATTTGTTAGATATTACTTGTTAGATATTACTGCACTGTCGGAGCTAGAAGCACAAGCATTCTGCTACACCTGCAGTAACAGCTGCTTATCACGTGTATGTGACCAATAACATTTGATTTGATTTAAAGTAGAAAGGAAAGGAGGAACGCAGCGGACGTTGCACACGTATGCACATACCTCTTATTCAGATCACTCAACGACATCATTCAAAATACAATGATATCGTATCATGCAAAATGTTTTATCTTCACATTCAATCTATCTTGCAGGTTGTCACTAGTTTACAGCTATATAGTGCCTTCAGAAAAAATATCTACACCCCTTGTCTTTTTCCAAATGTTGTTGTTTTACTGCCTGATTTAGGATTTATTTTTAATTACAATATCATCCACCCTCAGAGGACACATATATATTTTTAGTTTTCACAGCTTTTCTGCTACATATACATACATTGTACTTTTAAAAACAGCAATCACATAACAATAATACATTACTAAACATAAACTCTTAATCCCACCCCTCAGCCACTCTCAGCCCATCCCACCTATCACCATAGACCACCCCTCAGCCACTCTCAGCCCATCCCACCTATCACCATAGACCACCCCTCAGCCACTCTCAGCCCATCCCACCTATCACCATAGACCACCCCTCAGCCACTCTCAGCCCATCCCACCTATCACCATAGACCACCCCTCACCCACTCTCAGCCCATCCCACCTATCACCATAGACCACCCCTCAGCCACACTCAGCCCATCCCACCTATCACCATAAACCACCCTCGCTTGGTTTCCATGTGCCATATATTTGTCAATTGTGCTGTGATGTTTTACATTAATTTTGAGTCTTTCTAATCACATATTATCCACAGATTGTAAACTAAAGATGAAAACCTTTTTTATGAGTATTATTATGTTATTGATTGACAATATGGCTTTCCAAATCATCCAACACTGCTATTTGTAAGGTTAATTTTAAGTGAATGTTGTGATTTTTTAACCATTCCTGAACCTGTGACCAGATATATAGCATTATGTTAGTGGTAAGGATTTTGTATAATAATTTAAATGGAAAAACTCAGTTTTGAATCAAGTGTTGTTTTTTTTAATTAGTTCATATACCATGGAGATGTACATCTCTTCCAATTTATTTTGCAACCTGTATGGAGCAGCAGCCAACATTTTTTTCCTCAAATGAAACTGCCATATTTTTCCATTTATGCCAAACCTTTTCAGCCAATTTGTATCTTTAATATACATAACCAGTCAAAAGTTTGCACACACCTTCTCATTCCAGGGTTTTTCTTTATTTTTACTATTTTCTACAATGTAGAATAATAGTGAAGACATCAAATCCATGAAATAACACATACTGTATGGAATTATGTAGTAACCAAACAAGAGTTAAACAACTCATAATATATTTTATATTTGAGATTCTTCATGGGAGCCAGCCTTTGCCTTGATGACAGCTTTGCACACTCTTGGCATTCTCTCAACCAATAATAAAAATACCTTATTTATAAACAGCAAATCCACAGTAAAAGGAACATGACAACCCGCTTGGATTTTGCCAAAGGCCACCTAAAGGACCCAGACCATGGGGATGTTTTTCAGTGGCAGAGACTAGTCAGGATTGAGGGAAAGACGAACGGAGAAAAGTACAGAGAGATCTTTGATAAAAACCTGCCACAGAGCGCTCAGGACTTCAGACTGGGGTGAAGGTTTATCTTCCAACAGGACAACGACCCAAGCACATAGCCAAGACAATGCAGGAGTGGCTTGGGGACAAGTCTCTGAATGTCCTTGAGTGGCCCAGTCAGAGCCCGGACTTGAACACGATCGAACATCTCAGGAGAGACCTAAAAATAGCTGTTCGGCAACGCTCTCCATCCAACATGACAGAGCTTGAGAGGGTCTGCAGAGAAGAATGTAGTGTCATTCCCAAGAAGACTCGAGGCTGTAATTGCTGCCAAATGTTCAACAATTTCTGAAAACCTGTTTTTGCTCTGTCATTATGGGGTATTGCGTGTAGATTGATGAGGATTAAATCATTTTTTAAACATTTTAGAATAAGGCTGTAACATAACAACATGTGGAAAAAGTCAAGGGGTATGCATAGTTTTTGAATGCACTGTAAGTCAAGGGTTATGAATACTTTCTGAAGGCACTGTAGATAGTCTCTCCCTTTACTGAACACAGACAGACGAATTCCAATGCAAACTCACAATTACTACCAAACAGGTTTTTATATCTCCTTTAAAACCTTTCAACTACTTGTATTCGTTTGACAACGTTGATCTAGACATAGATATATTCCTTTGTCTCTCTATCTTCATCACATTCCACTAAAAACAAAGCTTTTTAAAAGTAGGCTACAGTACTACGTGCACCACTATTAATATTGCTCTATTTTATTTGCATATGACGGCAAAATCCTATTGTCCTATCCAGTCATGCTCTGAATGTGTCTTTGTTTGCCATTGCTATTCTGTATCCCACCCACACATACACCCGCACCGTGAAAATACACCAATGTATTATTGTGAATGCCTTCATAGAGTACAGATAATGACATAGTTAGAATTACCACGCCATGGAGATAATTTTTGTTGTTGTTGGGTTAAGGTTGAGAGAAAGACCACACCTCACATAGTTATGGCTGATATGAGGTGCTTAGGTAAACCCGTAGACACAGTCCACGTAGACTTAGTATAGTCCAACCGGATTGTCCACCCATACTGTACAGTTCACCCATAAATTGTAAAGGACAGAATGCAGGTAAATTGACAGTGGTGTGTTGTGACAAGTATTAGTATCTCAGGTGTCCCTGATTTGTTTGTGTCCTCTCTACCTCCAGCTCAGTCTCTACTGTGAGCCTGGTGTACTGTATGTCAAATTCTCCAAACATGTACTGGCAGAAACATTATGACACACTCGTATGATAGGGGAATTATCTTTTCTGGTTGAACATACCGGTGAATGAACACATTCTTTAAACACATTGACTGGAATATACACTACATGACCAAAAGTATGTGGACGCCAGCTCGTCAAACATCTCATTGCAAAATCATGGGCATTAATATGAAGTTGGTCCCCCCTTTGCTGCAAAAACAGCCTCCACTCTTCTGGGAAGGCTTTCCACCAGATGTTAGAACATTGCTGCATGGACTTGCTTCCAAGAGCATTACTGAGGTCGGGGACTGACGTTGGGCAATTACACCTGGCTTGCAATCTGCATTTCAATTCATCCCAAAGGTGTTCGATGGGGTTGAGGTCAGGGATCTGTGCAGGCCAGTCAAGTTCTTCCACACCGATCTTGACAAACCATTTCTGTAAGGACCTCGCTTTGTGCATGTGGGCATTGTTATGCTGAAACAGGAAAGGGCCTTCTCCAAACTGTTGCCACAAAGTTGGAAGAACAGAATTGTCTAGAATATCATTGTATTCTGAAGCATTACGATTTCCCTTCACTGGAACTAAGGGGCCTAGCCCGAACCATGGAAAACAGCCCCAGACCATTATTCCTCCACCACCAAACTTTAGACTATGCCAGAGTGCCAGAGTCCAATGGCGGTGAGCTTTACATCCCTCCAGCCGACGCTTGGCATTGCGCATGGTGATCCTAGGCTTGTGTGCGGCTGCTCGGCCATGGAAACCCATTTGATGAAGCTCCCAGCGAACAGTTATTGTGCTGACGTTGCTTCCAGAGGCAGTTTGGAACTCGGTAGCGAGTGTTGCAACCGAGGACAGACAATTGTTATGCGCTACGCGCTTCAGCATTCCCGTTCTGTGAGCTTGTGTGGCCTACCACTTCGCTGCTGAGCCGTTGTTGCTCCTAGACGTTTCCACTTCACAATAACTTTTTTCAATCTTTACTAATAATATGCCACAGGCTTTGAGTAAAGCCAGTTTGTCTATGTATGCAGACGAGTCAATGCTATACACATCAGTTACCACAGCAACTGAAATGACTGCAACACTTAACAAAGAGCTGCAGTTAGTTTCAGAATGGGTGGCAAGGAATAAGTTAGTCCTAAATATTTCAAAAACTCAAAGCATTGTATTTGGGACAAATCCTTCACTAAACTCTAAACCTCAACTAAATCTTTTAATAAATCATGTGGAAATTGAGCAAGTTAAGGTGATTTAATTGCTTGGAGTAACCCTGGATTGTAAACTGTCATGGTCAAAACATACAACAATAGCTAAAATGGGGAGAAGTCTGTCCATAATAAAGCGCTGCTCTGCCTTTTTAACAACACTATCAACAAGGCAGGTCCTATAGGCTCTAGTTTTGTCACACCTGGACCACTGTTCAGTCATGTGGTCAGGTGCCACAAAGAGGGACCTCGGATAATGACCATTGGCTCAGAACAGGGCAGCATGGTCGGCCCTTAAATGTACACAGAGAGATAACATTAATAATATGCATGTAAATCTCTCATGGCTTAAAGTGGAGGAGACATTGACTTCATCGCTACTTGTGTTGACATGATGAATGCATCCTGTTTAAACTACTAGCACACAGCTCGGACACTCATGCATACCCCACAAGACATGTTACCAAAGGTCTCTTCACAATCCCCAAGTCAAGAACAGACTATGAGAGGCGCACAGTACTACACCGAGCCATGACTACATGGAACTCTCTCCACATCAAGTAACTGATGCAAGCAGTAAAATCAGAAAAAAAACAGATAAAAATACACCTTATGGAACTCTACACACTCGTACACATGGATTTTGTATTGTAGATACAGTATGTAATAGTAGAGTAGTGGCCTGAGGGAACACACTTTGTGTTTTGTGAAAAGTGTTATGAAATATAATGTCATGTAATATTTTTAATTGTATATAACTGCTTTAATGTTTCTGGACCCCAGGAAGAGTAATGGCGATCCTCAATGAATACAAATACAAACAGCACTTACAGTTGACCGAGGCAGCTCTAGCAGGACAGACATTTTACGAACTGACTTGTTGGAATGGTGGCATCTTATGAAGGTGCCACATTGAAAGTCACTGAGCTCTTCAGTAAAGCCAATCTACTGACAATGTTTGTCTATGGAGATTGCATGGTGGTGTCCTCGATTTTATACACCTGCCAGCAATGGGTGTGGCTGAAAATAGCCGAATCCACTAATTTGAAGATGTGTCCACATACTTTTGTATATATAGTGTATGTCGCTCGACTGTGAAGTCTGCAACCTCAACCCCCATGCCGTTCCCTTCCCTTCAAATGACTTTGCCCAATCAATTCCATAAAGAGATGTGTAGGTCAGGTGAGTACAGGAGGGATATTTGGTGGTAGAGGAAACCAGAAACAATGTTTCTCTGTCACATACTCTCTAAATGTATCCGACCGATTCATCTTACAGTTAGAATATTTGCAATGTTTTACAAGGCGGCATTGTTAGCCTGCCAAGGGTATCATTGCACTGCCTTGCTGGATGCAACACAAAGTGAAATGGAGAGGCACTGCTTAAACTGAGTATGGATGCAGCCAAACTAAATTAAGTGCCGAAAGTAGGCCTGGTGGCATGACTTGTTCGTCGATGAGAAGCCAAGTGAACTTTTAACTGAAGAGTGAGAGGTGCACCTTTACTTTCTGTACATGGGTGCAACACAAGCCCAGCATCATCTCCAGTGCTGTGCTCTTAGCCCAGTTTAGGATAGAATTGTGAGATGTCTACCCCCGAGTTTAATCCATTTCAAAGCTGCTTCTGATAGTATGTTATTGGTTCTACTACTGGTGGTGGTGCTAGTGTTGTTGACATCAGTTACAATGTTCTTGGTTCTAGTTTGAGTATTATCTAGTATTTAGTTCGAGATTCTAGTTGTAGTAGAGTGAAACTGGTGGTTCTAGAGTGTCATTGGCATCAGAATGTTGTTGATTCTAGTGTCTTTTCAGAGGTTCTAATTCTAGTAGAATATGGTTATAGCGCTAGTATCATCCTGTAGAGCTGTAGACCACCTGGACTAGGGTGGTGAAGAAGATGGATTCTGACATCTTCATCCTTCCAGCTGGGCATATGGCAACCTGGAAGACGTAGCTAAGTAGAGTTAATAGGTAATAGATTTTCACCGTGCACTGTCTAATCTCGTCACCCAATCACTATTAATGTGTATAGTTTTTAATCACACCACATTATAGAGATCATTTACATTTCACACATCAGTCTCGTTATTGTCTTCTGCTAATATGAAGACATGCCGTGCATTCAGTAAAGTAATCATACTTTTTCCACATTGTGTCACGTTGCAACCTTATTCTAAAATGAATTAAATCATTTCTTCCCTCATCAATCTACACACAATAGCCCAAAATGACAAAGCGAAAACAGATGTAAAAATTGTTGAGCAAATGTATAAAAAAACAAAACAGAAATACTTTATTTACACAAATATTCACACACTCTTTGCTATGAGACTCGAAATTGAGCTCAGGTGCATCCTGTTTCCATTGATCATCCTTGAGCTGTTTCTACAACTTGACTGGAGTCCACCTGTGGTAAATTAAATTGTTTGGACATGATTTGGACAGAGCATAAACCAAGCCATGAGGTTGAAGGAATTGTCCGTAGAGCTCCGAGACAGGATTGTGTCGAGGCACAGATCTTGAGAAGGGTACCAAAACATTTCTGCAGCATTGAAGGTCCCCAAGAATAACAGTGGCCTCCATCATTCTTAAATGGAAGAAGTTTGGAACCACCAAGACACTTCCTAGAGCTGGCCTCCGGGCCAAACTGAGCATTCAGGGGAGAAAGAACTTGGTCAAGGAGTTGACCAAGATCCCGATGGTCACTCTCACAGAGCTCTAAAGTTCTTCTGTGGATATGGGATAATTCTCCAGAAAGACAACCATATCTGCAGCACCATCAATCAGGCCTTTATGGAAGAGTAGCCAGAAGGAAGCCACTGCTCAGTAAGAGACACATGGCAGCCCGCTTGGAGTTTGCCAAAAGGCCCCTAAAGGCTCTCAGACGATGAGAAACAAGATTCTCTGGCCTGATGAAACCAAGATTGAACTCTTTGGCCTGAATTCCAAGTGTCACGTCTGGAGGAAACCTGGCAGAATCATGCTCTGGGGATATGTTTCAGCAGCAGGGACTGGAAGATTAGTCAGGATCGAGGCAAAGATACAGAGAGATCCTTGAAGTAAACCTGCTCCAGATCGCTCAGGATCTTAGACTGAGGCGAAGGTTCACCTTCCAACGGGACAACGACCCTAAGCACACAGCCAAGACAACACAGAAGTGGCTTCGGGACAAGTCTCTGAATGTCCTTGAGTGGCCCAGCCAGAGCCCAGACTTGAACGAACATCTCTGGAGAGATCTGAAAATAGCTGTTCATTGACGCTCCCCATCCAACCTGAAAGAGCTTGAGAGGATCTGCAGAGAAGAATGGGAGAAAGTCCCCAAATACAGATGTGCCAAGCTTGTAGCGCCATACCCAAGAAGACTTGAGGCTGTAATATCTGCCAAAGGTATATTTCAACAAAGTACTGAGTAAAGGTTCTGAATACATATTGTGGCAGCCCAGGGGAGTCAGGTGTACCTAAAATATGACAGCAGGAGACCGTTTCGCAGTGCTCAAACCAAAGTTGTTCACTAATAAAGGTTAATAAAGGGGGAACGTGGAGGGGAGAAATACAAATGTCAAGCCTCAGGTAACGACGTGACGGCTCCTCGGACCGCCTGTATTAATGAACAAAACAGAGAGAGATAGCGATGAGTCCGGGGTTTCAATACATGCTCTCAACTTGAGCCGTGTGGTGTGCTGCCCGGGAATAAGTCCTCTTTCTTTGGGCAAAGAAAAGCAAATGAGAGAGACAAGTGAGTTAAACATTTCCTAGTATCTTCTTAGACGTCTGATCGAAGTGCTTATCATGCTCACTCCAGTTCTTCTGAGGTCTAGGCGTAACCTTTGCCTGTCTGCCCAAGCGCTCAAGTAACTGCACCTCTACTTATACACATTTGGGGTAACAATAAGCAAACAATAAAATGCTCGTCCAGAAGTGGAGCACCTAGTGAACTCAAGACCACCGTTATTCCACACACAGAGAAGCATACAAAGCTCTCCCTCGCCCTCCATTTGGCAAGTCTGACCATAATTATATCCTCCTGATTCCTGATTACAAGCAAAAACTAAAGCAGGAAGTACCAGTGACTCGCTCAATACGAAGGTGGTCAGATGAGGCAGATGCTACGCTACAGGTCTGTTTTGCTAGCAAAGACTGGAATATGTTCTTGGATTCATCCAATGGCATTGAGGTGGTATGGTATACCAACCAGAATCCATGGATTACAGGCAACATCCACATCAAGTTTAAGGCTAGAGCTGCCGCTTTCAAGGATCGGGACACTAATCTAGATGCTTATAAGAAATCACGCTACGCCCTCAGACTAACCATTAAACAGCCAAAGCGTCATTACAGGATTAAGATTGAATCCTACTACACCAGCTCTGACGCTCGTCGGATGTGGCAGGGCCTGAAAACTATTATGGATTACAAAGGGAAACCCAGCTGCGACCTGCCCAGTGATACGAGTCTACCAGACAAGCTAATTGCCTTTTATGTTTGCTTTGAGGCAAGCAACACTGACGCATGCATGAGAGCACCCGTTGTTCCTGACGACTGTGTGATAGCGCTCTCGGTAGCCGATGTGAGCAAGACCTTTAAACAGGTCAACACTCACAAAGCCGCAGGGCCAGACGGATTACCAGGACGTGTACAGTACTCAAAGCATGCACGGACCAACTGTCAAGTGTCTTCACTGACATTTTCAACCTCTCCCTGACCGAGTCTGTAATACCTACATGTTTCAAGCAGACCACCATAGTCCCTGTGCCCAAGGAAGCGAAGGTACCCTGCCTAAATGATTACCGCCCCATAGCACTCACATCGGTACCCATGAAGTGCTTTGAAAGGCTGGTCATGTCTCACATCAACAGCATCATCCCGGATACCCTAGACATCCCGGATATCCTTAACAGCTTCTACCCCAAGCCATAAGACTGCTGAACAATTAATGAAATGGCCACCCAGACTATTTACAATGACACCCTCCCCTCCATTTGTTTTTTACACTGCTGCTACTCGCTGTTTATTATCTAAGCATAGTCACTCCACCCCTACCTACATGTACAAATTATCTCGACTTACATC